>NC_136489.1:160847235-161077235 GCF_053919585.1 Euprymna scolopes | reverse complement strand
CTTCAATCTCTGGTCCTCCCTCGCCAATCTTTCACGATAAACACCTGCCTAGCTGAAACCACTGTCAAAAATTTTCCCCACTCTTTATCTGTGCCAAAATCAAAACGTAGATTCCATGAACAAAACGTCTTTCTTAGAAGTGCACGCCTGTGGAACTCTGTTCCGGTTGCCTGTTTCCCACCTAACTACAACCTGGATGTCTTCAAGTCCAATGTAAACAAATTCCTGATGAACCGTCCCCTAAAGTAAGACACTTTATCAAATCTCCAACACTAACGTACTGTACACACAATAACCTTTATCCCTGAGTGGCTTCTGGGCCTTGATAAGTGATGACTACCTTGTAAAAAAAAAAAAAAAAAAAGTGTTCCATGGGTTAATTATTTGTGTCAATGTACATGCAGGAGGGTCGTTGGCTGTGATGTTCATATTTCGAACGTGATTCTTTTCCCATTGAATGGTTCCCTCTAGTGGTTTTCTTGCTGGGATGACTTGCGAATTATGCTATTGATGTAGACACAGAAAAAAAAAAAAGGCTTTGATGCTCTTGTGCATTTGGTATGTTCGTTTAGTTTGTGTTGATGAACAGGGTTTGTCTCAGCGCCACTCTTGTGTGCATTTGGTATGTTCGTTTAGTTTGTGTTGATGAACAGGGTTTGTCTCAGCGCCACTCTTGTGTGCATTTGGTATGTTCGTTTAGTTTGTGTTGATGAATAGAATTCGTCTAGGATCGGAAGGAATGGTGAAAAATAAATCATGTGAGTTCGCAATCCACACCAAGTGAAAGATGCGACTCAGGATGATTGTGTGTGAATGAAAGTAAAAAAAATCTTCAGTTAAAAACGAAGACAACGAAAGGAAATCTCATTTCAACATTTGATAAACAACTTTATTTGTTATCTTTGTTAGTAGCGTGTACAACAAAGAAACGTGTTAGTAGGAGAGTTCAGTGTTTGTGCGCACTTGTATTTATAGTAGTAACGAGAAGAGTTCCTGATGTGGAGACGTAGGCCTGTTGAAATAGAGAGAAAAGTGTTCAATGTGTTTACGTGTTGTAGGAGCATGTGGCCGATAGTAGAGACGGCAGCCCCCTTTACTAATTCCTTATATAGTTGCTTTCTGGAAGCTCATGAAAGATGACTAGACCTATATAGCCGCCTGAGCGCGGCTCAACATTCTCTAAGGAACTGCGTGTCGTTCCGTGGCCTTTGACATGCCTCGACCGGGTAGTCAAGGATGAGGTGGGGAAAGGTGACCTCGATCGCGAGGTCCCAGACAGACTCCTCCATCAAGGTTTAACTCAGGAAGGCCAACCTTTCGGCATCGTGATGACACTTCAAATTGGGCATTCCCAAGCCTCCCTCACAAGGACGTTGAATACAGACCTGTCTGCGAATCCAATGCCTCCCCTTATACCAGAGCATCTTGGGCCTTTAGGTGTTTCACAGACAGGGAAAGTATGGCCAGAGTATATAGAGTATGAGAGGAAAGGTGAAAGTGGCGCACAGCTACCACTACCACAGGAAAGTTTCCTTCACTGCCAAGAGGCGACCACAGCAGCAACCTTTGACCATACCTCTGACCAATTCTTTATAGCTGGAGACACGGTCTGAACCACACGCTGAGGATCCAAACCAGGCCATCTGTCCAGCTGAAAGCCACCGGAAGGATGGCGACACCTTTCCATGCACCCAAACGCAGACCAACCAATTTGCTGCGGTTGATTTTGACTCCTGTGACAGTTTCATAGTGAGTGAGCGCCTCTGTTAACTTTTCGATGTCTCGAAATCATGACACGAAGATGGTGACGTTATTGGTGAACACGGCGAGTCTGGCAGAACTATTCTGCAAAGGATCAAACTTGCTTCCCCGCTCCATAGCCTGTGAAGTAGCAGCTCCAACGCAAGAATGACAGCGGAAATTCCACAAAATGTATACAATATATACACAAAGACAATTTACAGTTGGTAACCTTAAAAATTAAACTAACTGACCTAACTAATGATGAGCGGAGGGGGATGCTCCTCTCATTTATGGAGATACAGAAATATGCGTGTTTACGTCATGCTGTCCAGACGAAAAATGAGGCCGATAGAGGAAAGGGAATTCTGGGGTTGCATTTCCGTGTATCTCTGCGCTTATGGCCAAATCACCACCGGCCATGCTGAAGAGTGTGTTAACAACCGTAGCACCAAGATATAGTGCCACACCATTTACTACCTGTAATCGCCTCGACTAAAGTTTTGTGTATGAATAACATTAGTTGTTCCAGGAAGTCTTGTATCTCTAGTAAGGCGGTATTCAACTTCCAGTACCCTGCTAGCTTAGGCCTATTTGTTAATTTTAGACGGGCCATAACTAATTTATAGTCTGAATAACCTAGCCGGTGAAACTCTGGACATGCTATGAAATCTAAGTCGCTTTTTCTGACTAGCATCCTATTTGGGTAAGAAGATAAGCTATTGATGCATGTTCACGTCTCCCTCCCAGGACGTTTGACTCGAAACCTGTCAACCAGATTGCATCTAGCCATAAGATCGGCCAGGCTTGTCTCGCACCTTTCCATCCCTCTAGCACCCCCCTTCTATCTTATCTATGTTGGGGTCAATCCCCCACTAAAACTACCCACTTTGGACATGCGATGAATGCATCAAGCTGCCTGAGACCCTCTCCCAAGCAGCGCTAGGTGCATGAACTGCGATGACCTGAAACACGCAATGTTTGATGGCAACACTGGACACAATCAGCCAGCACTTGACAATCCCTGGACAAAACAAAGTGTGTCTCTTGTAGCACAGCTACATCCACTCCTAAGTGCAAGAGGTCCCACCAGAGGCAAGCCGTCCAGTTGGATAACCTCAAGCCCCTCACATTCAGACTAGCCAAGTTAAGAAACATGATGATGTACTCATCCTAGGCACTGTCGCTCCCAAATCAAACAATCATGAGGTTGTTTGCACAGCAACTGAGAAAGCTAACATGCTTGCTCGTCAGTTTGCCTCTAACTCTACCTTGGACCCAGCAAGCCATTCCCTCTCTGATTTTCCTCTGTGGACAGAAGCCACGCTAGATGATCTAAAGATCATGCCCTCCCAAGTACATGATATTATAAAAAACCTAGACACCTCAAAAGCACGTGGACCTGACCTCATACCGGCTGTGATATTAAAAAATGCTCCGCTGAGGTCGCTCTTGTTCTCTGTAAACTCTTTAACAGATGCCTTAGCAAATCTTGCTTTCCTGGCTGCTGGAAAACTGCTTCTGTGGTACCAGTTTACAAAATCTCTGGCAAAAGAACTGACCCATTAAATTACACCCAATTAGCCTCCTCCCTCTTTTTGCCAAAATATTTGAGTCCTTAATTAATCAAGCTCTAGTCCACCACCTTACAGCTGCTAAACTTCTGTCAGACCACCAATATGGATTTAGGCAAGCCCGTTCTACTGCAGATATTTTAACTATAATCTCTGTTTATACCAAGCACTGGATAAAGCAAGGGAGGGGAGGGCAGTAGCCCTTGATATATCTAAGGCTTTTGACAGGGTATGGCACGATGGTCTTCTGATGAAAATAAAATCTTATGGTATTACTGAACGAATGCTTAGCATAATTAGATCCTTCTTAAATGAGAGAAGAATTCAGTTTGTCCTCGATGGGCATGCATACAAAAAATCTGATATAAATGCGGGTGTACCTCAGGGATCGATCCTTGGACCTTTATTATTTCTGATATTCATAAATGACTTACCTGATAAAATTGTCTCCGAGATGGGTATATTTGCTGACGACACCACGCTCTATAGCAGGCACGTGGGGAAAACTAATGAGCACATATCTAAGGTAATGGCCAAAACACTAGAGGAAGACCTTCAGTCTGTAATGGAATGGGGTCAGAAATGGATGAATACTGATAAGACAAAGCTCGTTTCTTTTAATAATTACATGAAACCTTACAAACCACCAATAGCTATGGCTAGAGATACTTTACCTGAGAGCACTTCATTCAAGCTCCTTGGCTTAATGTTCACAGGAAACATGAGTTGGAATAGATACATCGAGATTATTGCTAAGGCTGCTGCAAAGAAAGTGGGCTCTCTTTACCGTGCTAGAAAGTTACTTATGCCTGAAAGTATCCTGTACCTCTACAAAGCTACCATTCGTCCATGTATGGAGTACTGCTGTCACATTTGGGCTGATGCATCTGATACTAGTTTCTCGCTCCTGGACAGGGTCCAAAAGAAAGTTGCCAAACTAATAGGCCCCGAACTGTCATCTAAACTTCAGCCCCTGTCCCACCAACGAAATTTTGCATCCCTCTGGCTGTTTTACAAGTATTTTAATAGTGGATGCTCTGACGAACTACAAGCCCTTGTACCCCCTCGACGAAAATACCCCCGACAAGCAGCAAAGTCCCACCCCTATACAGTAGATATCCCTAGATGTAAGAAAGACTTTTACTCTAATAGCTTCTTCCCCAGAACTGCAGGACTTTGGAATTCTCTTCCGGTTTCCTGTTTCCCCAACTGTGCTGATATGCAGAAGTTCAAGTGTAATGTGAACAGACATCTTGCTGCCCAACTCCCTACATAGTACCCCTGCAATTTAGGTCCCTGGTAGTAACCCCCTACATCAAAGTGGCAACATGCCTTGTTTGGGGTGAAAATGTAATTAAAAAAAAAAAAAAAAAATTCCAAAGTCCTCTGGTGAGAAGATGCTGATGTTTTATGCCATTTCTTTGATGTCTTTTTGGCTGCACATGATGCTGCTGATGTCCAGGGGAAATGTTAGTTTTAAGGCACTGTACAGTGACGGATGCACTAATACTGGGAGCCTTGCCTTGCATTTGGGCAAAAATTTGTCGAGAGACTCTAATTAGAGGGAATTTGCAATAGGCTTTCTTCTTGGCTTCCAGCATCTGCCAGACCTGGCGATTTGATGCAGGCCGTCATGAAGGAGGCACCTTTAAAGTTTATAGGAACTTCAACGTCCTTACCCCCCATTTGACAGAGGTTTAAGATTATTCCTTTGTTCGAATACCAAATCGCTGAAAACAGACAAGGGATTGATTTTGAAGATGTCCTCCCCAGTTTAGAAGGGGAGGACTTTCATATTTTTTTCTGACTGGCACCTCCTTCTTCCAGATCCAACCAAGGTGGGCCGTAGTGGTGGGTGTGTGAACGCTGGTGTTAGTGTTGTGGTGACTTTTTTGGAGTCTGGTGTTGGTGTTGTGGTGATTAAAATATTTTCCACATGTCTCAATACTCTGTATACCAAACTTCAAGTCTCTAGATTGTTGAGTATATAGGTTGAGAAGTGTCTTCACACACACACACAACCACATTCCCACTTATATAGATATAGATTTGCACAGGGAGAAAACATTTGTGTTTTCTTTTTTCAGCTTGATTCTTATTAAAATACAAAGAGAAATAAAGGACAACAATGCACTACAACAGATGTTGGTGGACATACTTAAATCATTGTCATGAAAAATTCTATGAACAAATGAATGGAAAGTTAATTTCGGTTTACTATAAGTAATGCTATTAGAGATTTCACTACTATTGCTGTTTTATCAGGTATCGGTTAAGTCTGTTCAAAAGGAAACGAGGCCGATAGCCATTAGTCGCGTGCTCTCGTGTAATGAATGAATGTGTGAATGTAGGATTGACATGAAATTCTTAAAGATAAACTAAAATGACCGAAAAATGGGCTGAAATGACTTAAATAAATAAAAAGCAAATGACTTAGAATAACTTTAATGAACTTAAGGATGAATTGAATGACCTTAAGAATGACTTGAATGCTTAAAAAATAACTGGAATCCTTCAAAAACAACTTGAATGATCTGGAGAATGACTTGAATGGCTTTGAGACTGACTGGTTGTAAAGTGGGTGATCATTTTACATTAAATTAATACAGAAAAGTGATCCCCCACTTTATATCACAATAAGTACAGAATATAGTAAAAACAGATACTACACTTTGATTTTGGCCAAAAGGCCAAGAAAAGGGTATTTATTTGCTCCCCCACCGAGAAAATTAGGCACAAGGCCAATTTTTAATGTGAGGAGTGAAAGGAAAATGGGGATCAACTCCCTGGGGAGTAGGGGAGCTGGATAGTGACAATTGGTATGAAAGGTTGCCCCTACATTGACAAAGGTCTTATATGTGGGGTTGACCCCACATATGGTCTTTGCTTGCAGTATCTGCCGGAACAGACACTTTGGGATATTAAATCCTTTATTCATGTTAAAAATACATTGAAAATCAACAATGAACAAAAAAACTTAGGCACATGGCCAACTCAAAAGGGGGGATTGTGGGGGTCGTTGGTCATCCTTGTCACTCCAGAACTAAACAAAATCAAAAGTTTCTCCCAGCTAGTATCTTCTTTCCCCATAATACCGCATTCACCCTTTCATACTGGGGGACATCCTACTTAACACCCAATTTTTAAAACATTTTTTATTGACGTGTAAAAACAAAAAAAAAGATAATAAAAATGGTACAATAATTCATTTGTGTCGTTGGGGGAAGAAAAAAAGGTGATTAGTAGGACCATCCCAACCCCGTCTAGTTCCACTAGGTTTGTAAAAGGAACCTCGCTTCTGCGGGTCAATCTCTAAGTGGGGATGCCCTCTAGATGGGAGTGAATCGAGAAAAGAAAATTTTGTGGGTAAGGAATGGGGGTTAGTTTGTATTCCTTTCTCTCCAAGATGGGTGAAATTTAGAGGAAGGGGTGAAAACAAAAATTGCAAGAAGGAGGGGGTGGGGATCTTGGAGGCTTCCCAATCGGGGAGGGATGGAACACACACTCAGCTAGCTGAGAGGCTACTTGTTTAATTTTACTTTACGGAACTGCGCGTTTCACACCTAGGCGGGGGAACACCTATTCAAATTTGGCTCCTCTTCGTACACACAGACTTGCTACATGTATCCATCTTCTGTCAAATGCTTCTATCACATCTGATCTTCACCTGTAGTTGGTGTTTAAAGAAAGCGATCAGATCCTGATCAGAAAAAGACCCCCCCCCCCGGCAACCTTGCAGACGCGACGTCCAAATCACCATTCTCGCCACGGCCAGGATCGTAACGTAGACCATGTCTTTCCCGGTCCCACGACGGCCTCACGTTGTCCACAACATTGGATACGGTAATTGAGCAAGGATGCTAAGGATCGATGCGAGCCGGCACCTCGCTGACATACGACCAGTACTGGCAGAGTTTGTGGCAATCGAAGAAAGCATGATCAGTCGTTTCTACAGCTGTTGTCCCACAACGGGGACAATCAGGCGACTCCAAAAACCCAGAACTGCATTGTATGTTGTTGAGTCAAAGTGCATTTTGGGCCAATCTCCAGGTCAGAGAGAACTCCGACGAATTGTTCAACTGACTCGAACCTGGCGCCCAGCTCCACGCGGAGTGGATCTCACTCTGCTGCCAACCCAAACACGTGCATAGCGGGTCGGCGGCGGCCCCCTTCACTAGATCCCTGTGGAGTTCCGACTCCACAATATGTAGCGCGTTATGTACGTTATGTAGCTCCACATTATGTAGCGAGGCTTGGCACTCTTTCATGTAGGCAGATTCTCCCCGCGGCCTGCGACGGCTCTCGATAGAAGGGTCGAGAACGAGGTCGGGGAAGGCGGTAGTAACCACGGGGTGCCACGGTTGGTCATCTTGCATATAGTGGGTCAGGAAGGCCAGCCTCTCAGTGTCTCGATGACACTTCAAGTCCGGCATTCCCAAGCCTCTCTCACATGGATGTTGAATACAGACCTGTCTGCTGACCCAGTGTCAGCCTCTGTCCGAAAGAAGCAAGAACAAGAGTTCGACAAAAGCTGTTAGGTGTTGTGCAGGCAGGGGAAGTACGGCCAGTTGGTAAAGGATGAGAGGAAAGACATAAGTGGCGCACGCCTCAGCTCTACTCTTTAAGGAATTTCAGTTTTTTTAAAAAACACAATACAAGGGAAACAACTAAAAGGGAATAAGGGTTTTTTTGTGAAATTACCTCCCTTGGGTTGGGCATATTTTTTTTTCTACTTTTTTCCATTTTTCTCCTGTAGATTTGTCGCAGTAACCAAAATAATATGGACATTCACATCTCATCACAAAAATTCAGAATCGCACTATTTGTAGTGAAAATCCAGATCTGTGTATTTCTGCCATTGGTCGCATTTGGTAGACGATCGTATGTAGATCAAAGGAGTAATTGTCACTTATGACTCCCATTAAAAGTCCAAAAATGCAACTATAATTTAATCGGTTTGATATCATCTCTTATCACAATATTTTATAATTCTATATGACTATGCACATGATGCTGTCAGTATCATCACTGATGCTTGCTTACGGAACCAAGAGGGAAAAGATAAGAAAATACCAAGGTACAACATAAAAAGAAACTTAAATATTATTACGTTGGTGCAAAAATAATGTTTTTTGACGTTCAACTTCAAAAGATCATAACTCTTTTCATAATAAACTTTATTAATCAAAATAAAAACCTTTAGAATTGACACATTTTTGCCAACGAGAAACAAGTTTATTTATTCCATTACCATAAAAATCCGACCAAGATCAAAGTGTAGTATCTGTTCTTCGGATGCAGCACTTCCATTTCTTGTTCTCTTTCAGTGGAGGAAGTCTTTCACGACTGAGACAATTTTTTATTTTTGTACCTTTTCTCCATGTTAAAAACGACCTTGGTGTCTAACTCTGTCCCATAGGGAGGCATTGTAAATAGGTACCATAAAAATCCGGAATTCTGGAAGTGATGAAGTCATTAAAGGCCGATTTGGCATCATCTCGGCCTTTGAAGCATTTTTTGCGCAGAAAGTTGTCGAGATGCTTGAAAAAGTGATAATCGGTGGGCGAGAGGTCTAGTGAATATGGCGGGTGAGGCAGAGTCTCATAGCCCAATTTGTTCAGTTTCTGCAGGGTCAGTTGAGCAACATGGAATTGTCATGGAAGAGAAGTGGTCCCTTCATATTGGCCAATCTCAGGCACATACATTGGAGCTTCTGGTGCATTTCGTCAATTTGTCGGCAGTACTTCTCTGTTGTCATTGTTTCACCCAGATTAAAGAAGATGCGATGGATGAGGCCAGCTGCAGACCACCAAACAGTCACCATAACCTTTTCTTTGGTGCAATTTCGGCTTTGAAAAGTGTTGTGGAGCTTCTCCTACATCCAACCACTGTGCTGAACGTCGCCATTTGCCGTAGAGGATCCACTTCTCATCACATGCCACAATCCGCTCAAAAAACGGGTCGTTTTTGTTGTGCAGAAAATGCGTAGAAGAAACCTAAAATCGACAATTTTTTATTATCTTTTACTTCATGCGGCACCCATTTATCCAACTTTTTTGATTTGCCTATTTGCTTTAAATAGCAAACAACTGTTGAGTGGTTGACCTCAACTTCAACAGCAACTTCTTGTGTGGTTTTGCGAGGATTGGCTTCAATTAAGGCTTTCAAATGTTCGTTATCAACCGCAGTCGGCTGGTCGCGACCATCTTCATCTTTGAGGCTCTCGTCACCACTGCGAAATTTCTTGAACCACCATTATGCCACATGTTCGTTAGTGGTCCTGGGCCAAACACATCATTGATATCACGAGCTGTCTCGGCAACTTTTTGGCCCAGTTTGAACTGGAACAAGAAAATTGTGCGGATTTGAATTTTGTCCATGCTGTCGAAAAGCCTGCAAAAAAAAAAAAAAAAAAAAAAAAAAAAATATGAACAAAGACATTGAGAACGGCAACGAATAACATGATTCGATAGAGCAAAAAATCTGCTTCAAAATGATATATAACATGGCTATATATATCAATGAATTAATTCAGAAATCATGTATAAAAGTAACATATGTGAGAAAATGATATTGTTTTTGCACCAACCTAATAATTTCGCCATGAAACAAAATGTCTTATGTACAACATGAAAAGAAACTGGAATCTTGGGAAGATTTCCATCATTCTAGTAATTATAGAAGCAACCAAATTCATGAAAAGGAATTTATAAAAAAATACCTGATGAACCAAGTGCAAGAGAAATACAAACAATTACCTTTAAAGGAAGAGTTAGAATCTTAAAAAGATCTCTCTGTTGGAGTAATTAAAATAGCAGGTCTGGCATTCAGTAGAATGCCTCATCCCAACAAAAACAAAATACGAAAAGAAAAAAAAAAAAAAATCTACACTGGAATTTTCAGTTACAGCTATAAGAATTCCTAGATAATTAAATAAAATTGTGTGATCACTTCTTGTGCGTCTGTGTATGTATTTCTCGTCTCTATGTGATTACACATTAAAAAAAATATATATATATTAATAAATATGTAGTTTCGCATACAAAAAAAGTAAAAATAAATAAATATGTAGTTTCGCATACAAAAAAAAAAAAAAATAAATATGTAGTTTCGCATACAAAAAAAAATAAATAAATATGTAGTTTCGCATACCAAAAAAATAAAATAAATATGTAGTTTTGCATACAAAAAAAAAAATAAATATGTAGTTTCGCATACCAAAAAAATAAAATAAATATGTAGTTTCGCATACAAAAAAATAAATAAATAAATATGTAGTTTCGCATACAAAAAAAAATAAAATAAATATGTAGTTTCGCATACCAAAAAAATAAAAAATAAAATAAATATGTAGTTTCGCATACAAAAAAAAAATAAATAAATATGTAGTTTCGCATACAAAAAAAAAAAATAAATAAATATGTAGTTTCGAATACAAAAAAAAAATAAATAAATAAAAAATTTACAAAACCTAAAGAAAATAAATAAATATGTAGTTTCGAATACAAAAAAAAAATAAATAAATAAAAAATTTACAAAACCTAAAGAAAATAAATTCCAATGAAATCAAAACAAAATAAAGGGTTAAAAATTTAATTTATTATTATTTTTTTTTTCATCAACCAGAAGCCTTGCTGCCAATTTATTTATAAGATGGGAGACATGGACTTGTAACATTAATAATCACAAGTTTCGGCAAAAATGTTTACAGCCACTTTTGTCTCAAAGTCTGATCAGGAAAAAAAGGGGGTATATTGACACCTGCCAAATTTCAAGAGAACAGATGTACTCCCAAAGTGGGAAGTGGGCGGGGTGAAGGAGATGTTAAAAAAAAAAAAAAAATTAAAAATAAAAATTTGTTATAAAAAATTTCTTTTAGTCTGTGCCAAAATGCCAATATGAAAAATATTGTAGATTTCAACCAAGAAGTTTAAAAAAATGTGTTTTTGATATAAATCTGGCGAAAATGATGGCCAATTTTGATCATTCATACAGCCACACATTCACACGTATATACATGCATATATACACACACCGCACACAGTCATGCACCGATTGACTATATACAGATGCTTAATCGAAGGCATTGTTATCGTATGCACGTATGTAAAATATCCGTGTCGGAAATGCCGACAAACGTGATGCTAAATGCATACATAAGAATGCATCCGTGAAATTCATTCACACATGACAGCACGGGGAGATGTTCAGATGAGAGAGAAGTGACTTGTCTTGATTGAGAGATTATGGTTAATCCCATTGGCAAAGAATAACTAGCACAGAACTATCTTTTCAGTAGATGCACGCAGGCACACAAAAAGAGAGGGAGGGGGGGAGAGAGAGCTGATGTCCAGGCTGTCAAACCTGAAGAGCACGTTTTGAAGGTGCTGTCCATTTTAAACAGTTTGAATCAATAGTCTTGAAATCTGGTGGACGTTTGGATTTTTTCTCCAGAAACTCATCAATCAAATCCTACAAAAGAAATTAAAAATATTACATAAAAAGAGAATCAGAAGAAAAAAAAATGTAAATATTTAAAAGTTTTTTACACACGCAGGACTTACAAGACACCAACATTACAATAAGTTTAACACATAATAACTTTACATTCAACAACAAACAATTTATACAAATAAAAAGCCGTAGGAAGTAAAATGGCTCCCAGCTTTGCTAACATCTTCATGCATACATTCAAACAAAAAAGCATACAGTAGAACCCCGGGATACGGCATTAAAAATTAGTAACAAAATACAGTACAGTATACAATATACATGTATATAATCAAATAAGATTATAAATAACACTGTAAAGAGGGGGCAAATACCATAACCAGAGGTCGGAAAAACATTGTATTACACATCGTAACCTGGACCCCCCCCCCCCAAAAAAAAAACAATGTATCCTAGGACTATCATATCGTTTTTACTGTCCACACATACCACCTCAAAGCATCACTCTTACAATCACATAGATGATATCTTTGTCATTTGGTCACACGGCGGAAAGACACTTCTATCAACTGACATAACAGTTTTAAATTCACAATCGAACACTCCACCACACACGTCCACTTTTTAGACGTTCTGCTTAACATTTCCAATAATTATTTCACCACATTACAATACTGAAAGTGACACAATGTTCAACGAGCGCGATCAGAGATGCACCACTCTACAACTCATGCTCTATACCGATCCAAGCTATAACATCAGGACCATTGCCAGCGCCTTCAAAATCCAAATTTGAACTATTCAATACTTGAGGGCACAGTTCAACGAGGTTTCCAGTTTATGGTCTTTGATGCGGTTTCAAGTGAGGTTCACATCATGCCACCTCACATCTCCGAAGTCGGCTTGAAAGTCAACACCAAAGAGTACTTGGATGTGCTGAAGAGTGTGGTGATCCCCTAGTGGAATCAGGTGGCTGCTGACAGACCCTGGGTGTGGAAGCAAGACTGAGCATCGGCCCACAAGTCCAGAGACCCAGGCTTGTCTTCAGAAGGAGTACTATGACTTCTCTCACTAGCCTCTCCCAACCTGAACCCACTCATTTGGTCATACGTTGAGAACATCACCAACATAACCACCTACAAAACCAGTTGAATGGCCGCAATCAGCCAAGTATTTGCCGAGCTTCTGCTGGCATTTTTGCAAATGGCATGTTCCCAGTTCTGGACCTGTATCAACACGATGATTAAGGCTGAAGGTAGCTACATTGAATAGATGCCAGCTCTACTACATAATCAAGTAACCCGAATTGATTTTTTTCAATAAAAATTTTAAAATAAAGCTGCAGTGTTGTTTTCTTTAGGGTGACAAATTTATTGTTCCACTCTGTAGTATGATCGGAATAAATGAAAAATATTTTGTTGTCAAAATTATTTAAAAATTAAATTAAAAAAAAAAAAGAAAAAAAAAGCTGCAACCTCAAAAAAAAAAAAGAAAAAAAAAGAAAAAAAGAAAAAAAAAAGAAAAGAAAGGAAACCTACTTGTCTCTTCAGAACCAAATGTTTCCCTTTCCAATATTTGAGCATTCCCAGTGCTTGTAACGTGCTGACAATGTCATTTGCATTTATCGCTGTTTCTTGACTTACATCTAGAAGACAAAAAAAAAAATCAGACATATTCAATATTTTATCATTATGAAAAGAAAAAGTTTCAAGTCAAAATGTGTTGACAAAACATCTTAAAAAGAATATATTGTAATCTATATTTGAATATATTCTTTATGTTTTTTTCTGTTAGTCACTTGTAGATACCAAACTAACAAAATCGAATCGAGAGTCAGTGCTATAATAATTATGATAATAAAAAAAACATACTTCAAAAACTGCTTGACAAAATTGCTTCAAATTTGTCATGAAGCATTCATGGCATACCAAATGTGTTATTCTAATATTATTACTACTACTAATTATAATAACAAGCAGTGCATGCATGGCCCCCCTCTGGTGCTGCATGTGAGATGACGCCACAAAAAATAGTGAAGAAATGATGAATGTGAGAAGTGTTAGGGCCAACGTTACCTTCACATTTTTGTAAAGTTTTAGAAAAATTTAATTGATGAGACAAAAGGTATGGGGTAAAAAGTGTCATTTTTTTTGCAATTTTGTGGCATTTGGAATCCCTTTTGAGCTCCTGGGAAAACCGAATCCCAGTGAGAATGAACAAACGGTGCAGTTTTATGCCTTAAGACATGTATACTTGAATGCAGCACTATGGAGATTCACTATATAGACATACATGTCAAGTTTTAAGTCATATGAAAAAAGAGCTCGAAAAGGGCATGTTTTTTTAGCCCTGAAAGTACCAGAGAGATGCGAACCAGAATTTTGCCAGGGTCACCCATACTGAATCTATATTAAGAACAATGGGCTGCACATTTTGGCCGAATTTCAGAAAAATCTAATGGATGGATCAAAAGTTATGGGGGCAAAATGTGTCTTTTGAGCACCTGGGGACACAATGGAAATTTTCGCAAAAATTTTTTTTTACTGTGCACATCTATTTAATGAAATACAATTTGTGACAAAATTTCAGGAAAAACTAATGGACGGTTACCTGGCAATTGTCTGGACTAACGGATGTACAGACGCCACTGAAATCATAGGTCCCTCTCCGATAAATTGGGGGACCAATAAACCTTTATGGATTCAAAATAGTGCTCAAAATATGAAACAAAGAACATTTTGAATATCAAGTGAATCAAAGGAGCAATAGTACTACTACTACTACTACAGATATAAATATCATATTTTTGTAAGTGTTCGTCTGTGAAACAATAAAGCCATGAAAAGTAAAGATTTCAGAGTGAAAATTACCAAAAACAAAGTAATGATCAGTGGTTGTAGAAAGTCCGCTTGTTTATTTTGTGGAAAAGGGGGTTGACAGCAACTTCATTTTTTTTAGTACGTGTAAGCATGATATGATATGATTTTACCAGTTTGCGTGCAAAAAAGTGTAAGACAATGGAGATAGATGAGAAGTCAGATATGGAGAAAATATACTTGAATGACATGGCTGTTCAGGTTGTGCAGAAGTTTTATTACCTTCGTAATACAATCAGAACACAGCAAAAAAACTGGTGCTGATGTGATTGTAAGAGTGAATGTAGTAAATTCAGGGAACTTCTGCCATGTTTTTTTTTTTTTTTTTTACTTACGTTCACCCATAATAAGGCATATCGCCACTTAGATGAAAAGGGTTACTAATTGAGACCATAGATTAACAAGATGTCTGTTTATGTTACATTTAAACTTCTGCTCAACAGTGAAGGGGTGAGATTTTATTGCTAAGCGGGTTTGCCAGGGATATGTACATTGAGGGGGCACAAGTGCAACAAGTTCATCAGAGCACATTCCATTAAAATCCTTGTAAAACAGGCATAGACATGAACCATTGAGGCGATGGGACAGGGGTCGGAGCTTAGTTGACAAAGTGGGACCTACTAGATTGAAAACACTATTTTTTACTAACTTCACTATCAGCATTACTGTTTTTATTTATTTGCGGACTGTTATCCTCATCTTCATAGCTACTGCTGTTTCACCACGTTTCAGCCAACTCATCCCCTGGCCTTCTTCAGGTGATTAACTGCGACACGATAGGAATGTTGAGTCTTGTCACTATCCTCAGTAATTACTGCCTTCCATAGTTGTTGTATTTACTGGGGATATAGTTACGAGACTCAGCATTCCTATCCTGTCTCACGGTTAATCATCTGAAGAAGGCCAGAGGATGGGTTGGCCATAATGTGGTGAAACAACAACTATGAAGATGGGGATAACACTTCGCAAATAAATAAATAAATATACAAATTACTTGTTTTAAAGGGTTCAAAAAAAAAAAAAAGAAAAAAAAAAGTATTACTGCTTACTGAGAAGGTTCTATCAGGCATCTTAAATCAGAATTATTTGGCAAAAACTAACAAAGTGCGATAAGCCGTATAAAAGATGTCTGAATATTTACCTAAGGCGACTTTAAACCTGGATATGCCAGGCATCGTCACAAGCTCCTCTAGTAGACTGTTGTTTTTTTTCTTTTTTTTTTTACATGGGGGTCACCACTTATCAAGGCCCGAAGGACACTCAGGGATAAGGGTTATTGCGTGTACAGTAATCAATGAGATAGTATTGTAGTAATTATTAGTATTGGGGGTTTTGATAGTGTCATACTTAAGGGGGAAGTTTGTCAGGAGTTTGTTTATGTTGGACTTGAAGACGTCCAAGTTGTAGTCAGGTGGGAAACAGGAAAGCGGCAGAGAGTTCCATTAGCATGCAGTTATAAGAAAGAAGCTTTTCTCATGGAATCTATGTTTGGATTTAGGCACAGATAAAGAGTGGGGAACATTATTGACAGTAGTTTCAGCTAGACGGGTGTTTCTCATGAAAGATTGGCGAGGGGGGATGAGGGATTGGAGCTCAGAAGAGCACCTGCCATGGAAATAGCGATAAAACAAAGACAGGCTTGCAACGTCTCTTCTGTGGGAGAGAGGTTGCAGGGAAGAGAAAAGGGCATCCCCCACTAAGCCACGAAGTCTATTTTGTACTCTGTCAAGGCAGGATAGGCTGTTTTTCGCAGCTCCTGCCCAGATGTAGCAGCAGTACTCCATCCTTGGACGTACTTGGCTTTTATACAGATAGAGAATTGCATCAGTAGTAAGATATCTTCTGGAGCGGTAGAAGGATCTCATCATTTTCCCAGCGTCCCTGGCAACAGATTTGATGTACGTGTTCCATTTCAGATCAGGAGTAAAGGTCAAACCCAGAAGCTTGTCAAAACATGTTCCACAGAGGAAAACCAACAAAGAATGCTGCTTTGTTTTTAACGAGACAACAGTACCTATAATACATTCTTTTGATTTTTACATGTGTATACAATGTGAAGATGTATCAAAGTGAAACTGGTTCAGTGAGGATTGAGGATATGCTTTGCATGGAGAGAATAATATGATGGATGTGACATATTTTACTTTCATCTCATAATTTTGACGTGCAACACTTCGTAACGAGAAAAGCAAACCAACAATTACTACCTTCCTTAAACCTCTACCTCCATTACAATTTGCTTACCTTTAATACAGATTTCTGTCCCCTTATAACGGTGCAGGTAATTCAAGAGAACTTCTTTCCAATAACTACGGTAGCTGATGAGACCTAAATCAGAAAGTGGACGCTCGGGAGATCCAATTTTTTGCTCCATTCGGCTTAATAAGTAACCTGCAAAAACAATTTGGAAATAAAAAATCCGATTTCAAATTAAAAAAAGTAAAAGATACACATAATATAATACTAAATGCCAATGACCATTCCTTTATTAATTTTTGCAAAAGCCAAAATATCCATATAACTTTATGTTTTTGGGCATAAACAATCAAGGAGATATATACAGGGTTGAACGATAAAATTGTCGCCCTAAAGAAAACAACACTACAGCTTTATTTTAAAACTTTTATTGAAAAAAAATCAATTCTGGTAACTTGATTATGTAGTAGAGCTGACATCTATTCAATGTAGCCGCCTTCAGCCTCAATCACCGCCTCGATACGGGTCTGGAACTGGGAGCATGCCTTTTCTCGGATGGTGCCGATTAGATTGGCTTAGATGCTATTGGAGGTCATGTTGGTGATGTTTTTTTTTGTTTTTTTTTTTTACATGGAGTTCACCACTTATCAAGGCCCAATGGCCACTTGGGGATAAGGATTATTGTGTGTACAGTACTCAATGGGATAGTGTAGCAATAGTATTAGAGAATTGATAAGGTGTCATTACTTGAGGGGGGGCGGTTCATCAGGAATTTGTTTGTGTTGGACTTGAAGACATCCAGGTTGAAGTCGGGAGGGGAACGGGCAAGCGGAACAGAGTTCTCAACAAACGAAGTAATCTAGTGGGTTCAGGTCAGGGAAGGCCAGTGAGAGAAGTTGTAGCACTGCTTCTGAAGCCACATTTGAGTCTCTTTGGACTTGTGGGCCGGCACTGAGTCCTGCTGCCACACCCAGAGTCTGCCAGCGGCCACCTGATTGCATCAGAGGACCACCGCACTCCTCAGCACATCCAAGTACACTTTGGTGTTGACTTTCAAGCTGCCTTTGAAGATGTGAGGTGGCATGATGTGGCCCTCACTTGAAACCACACCAAAGACCATAACTGTGACTGGAAACTTTGTTTTCATCACCCTGGGAATGTTCCTCAAGCCTCAAATTGTCTGGATTTGCATTTTGATGATGCTGACAATGGTCCTATTGTCATGACTTGGATTGGTAGGGAGTATGAGTCGTACAGCAGTGCATCTCTGATCTTGCTCATGGAACATTGTGTCACTTTCAGACATGATAGAAAACTCTTATCATTCTTGGGATTTGTACAAAGTTGAAAGTTTCCGGCCACAGTTATGGTCTTTGGTATGATTTTGTTGAAAGTCAACACCAAAGTGTACCTGGATGTGCTGAAGAGTGTGGTGATCCCCTGGTGCAATAAGGTGGCCGCTGGCAGATCCTGGGTGTGGCAGCAAGACTCGGCGCCAACCTACAATTGATTGAGACTACATTGAATAAATCAAGTTACCTGAATTGATTTTTTCAATAAAAGTTTTAAAATAAAGCTGGAGTGTTGTTTTCTTTAGGGCGACAAATTTATCGTTCTACCATATATATAT
This sequence comes from Euprymna scolopes, assembly GCF_053919585.1. NCBI lineage: Eukaryota > Metazoa > Mollusca > Cephalopoda > Sepiida > Sepiolidae > Euprymna > Euprymna scolopes. The sequence goes on along the minus strand of NC_136489.1, from coordinate 161,058,768 downwards.
ATATATATATATATATATATATATATATGTGAAAGGAATTTTTCATACATGCAACTTATGTTTACATTAGATTTGAAGGCTACCATGTTGTATTCAACCAGGAAGCATGCCAGCAGAACAGTGTTCCAAAGGCAGACAGTTCTGGGAAAGAAGCTTTATTCATGGAATCTGTGTTTAGATTTAGGCACAGATAGAGAATGGGAAAAATCAAATATAGTGGTTATAGCTAGTCGAGTGTTTTTTTTTTTAAGGTGAAAGTTTGGCAAGTGGGGGGGGCATAGATTGGAGTTCAGTCGAGCACTTGCCATAAAAATAGTGATAGAGTAGAGACAGGCTCACAATGTCTCTTCTGTGGGCCTTTAACTGAAAATTTATCCATCTCAGTAACTCTTAAACGAAATGAATTTTAACTTTGGTAAGTGCTCACTCATTAGCAATAAAATGAAAAAAAAAAGAAAACAGAGCTACTCACTGAAATCAATTAACATTTTGCCATAACCCTGACGCATGTATTGTGGCAGAGTAAGTATACAAGACACATTATAGTTCAGAAAGGAATTCTTCTCCTGTGAAAATAAAAATAAAATTTAAAAAATTAAAACTGAGTTTACAACATGAAGTAGAAAAGAAACTATTAATTAGTGCTCCCTTTGAATTGAAGTTTAGCAAACCGACTAAATCCCGCTCATCTACCCTAACCCTACGGTCCCAAATAGCAGCCCTTACATCCAACATGCCTTGTTTGGGGTTAACATCAGTAAAAAAAAAAAAAAAAAAAAAAAAAAATCCATAACTCTCCAAGAAATTCTGTTACTTTCCATGACAGTTTTTTTTAAGGAGGCAAGTTTCCCAGAATCACAACTGGTATCATTTGGAAGGTTTCCTTCTTTTAAACTGGTTGACTCCTCAAAACGGGCTTCAGAGTTAGGATAAATCTATTACTTGAGACGTTGATTTATAAAAATTAACTAATATTGAATATAATGCACCACTTTTTTTTTTTAATTGAATTATTCAAATTAGGTTTTAAAAAAATCTCCCCAAACATCTGTTGAATTCACATACACCTTCCTCTAAAAAAAAATATGCCGATCCTCGATGAAAGCAAAACATTATAAATAACAAATGCTACATATAAATTATTATTAATGGAAAAAAATTTCTTAGATTGGAGTTAAATCTTTTAAAATTTTTTGGAGTCAAAGTCGAGTATTTGGAAGAGAGAATCCAGGACATTGCTTACCAATGTTTGAGAGTATAGTTAATGCTTTTTTTTTTTTTTTTTACACAGTGATCACCACTTATCAAGGCCTGGAAGCCACTCAGGGATAAGGGTTATTGCAAGTACATTACGTTAGTGTGGAGATTTGATGAAGTGTTTACTTAAGGGGGCGGTTCATTAGGAATTTGTTAACATTGGACTTGAAGACATCCAAGTTGTAGTCCGGTGGGAAGCAGGCAGACGGAACAGAGTTCCACAGGCGTGTAGTTCTAAGAAAGAAGCTTTGTTCATGGAATCCACGTTTTGATTTAGGCACAGATAAAGAGTGGGGGAAATTTTTCACAGTGGATTCGGCTAGACGGGTGCTTTTCGTGAAAGATTGGCGAGGGGGGGGACCAGAGATTGGAGTTCAGACGAGCACCTGCCATGGAAATAACGATAAAACAAGGATAGGCTCGCAACGTCTCTTCTGTGGGAGAGAGGTTGCAGGGTAAAGAAAAGGGCATCCCCCACTAAGCCACGAAGTCTATTTTGTACTCTGTCAAGGCAGGATAGGCTGTTTTTAGCAGCTCCTGCCCAGATATGGCAACAGTATTCCATCGGCATGTTTTTTTTAGAGGGAGGGGTATGCTATTTAAACAATAGACATGTGTAGTGTAGCGGGAAGGGGAGGGGGTATATCTCATTACGTGTGTCTCTTTTTCTGTATCTGTGTACGTAATTGTGATACATCGTGTGTGTGTGTGTGTGTGTGCATATATATATATATATATATATATATATATATATATATATATATATATATGCAATAAAGTAAAGTTGACCATAACTTTTTTCTGTTATATTGGCTTTGTCACTTGTAGCTGCAAAAGGGAAATGCATGCACAAAATAACAAGTCAAAGGCTTCCTTTAATTAATTAATTAATTAATGCTTGGTTTATTCTTCTTAGCCATTCCGCATCTTTCTTTTGTTGGCCAACTTGTTTTTACGTTTTTTTCTTCTAGCATCTTAGCGAAATCTCAACCGTGTCTGCCTATCCAAAATCGGAAATCCGACTGACTTGCATGCGAGAGAAAAGATATCTTCCTTTCCATGTTCTCTTTCACATGAACCTGACTAACCTATTTCAGATGCTATCATTAACCTCAGCTACAGAGTTTGACATACGTCAGCAACTTAATCCTTGAACTTTTTTGTACTAACCAACCTTCACAGCAAAATCATAATTTTCAACATCCCGGTATAACCCAGGATAGATTAATTACATGTAAAAGTCTTTGGGAAAAAAAATCATGCCTTTAAAATTTATATGTGAGATTTTTTTTTTTTTTTTTTTACTTCTGTAGTATTTGCTCCATCATGTTTTATTCAACCATTTTGAATAATAAATTTTAGAAAATAAATACAACACAGCTGTAGAAAATATTGATTTCATTTTCACATAACAGTCTAACAAAAATATGTTGAAATGTTTTATTTAGTTGACAAAGAGCAAAAAGTACTTTTTTTTTTTTTTTAAATCGTATACTAATAGTTTCACTCTCAACTTTCATCAGTGACGCATTTCATCGCTGACAATAGTTCAGCCATCAAAATTGAATTTAATTAAAATTTTCAGTAGGTTTAAAATAAATTTGAAAAAACTCTAAATAAACATGCAAGTTTTGAATACAAATAGTGTGACAATATGTCCCTGCACCACCAAAGCTTTTTTTTTGGCAGCTGATATATTGCAGGGGTACATATATCTTGTCTATCTGATTGCTATCTGAGGAATTCTATCATTTCACAATAGCTTTCTGTAGATTAATATCTCTGACGTTGAAGCAGCACGTTTTGGAGATGTTGATTCAAAATAATAAGACTCTTGACCTGATTAAAACATTTCCTGATAAAAAAAATGTCCATGAAATATTTTATACAAAAATTTAACAAACCTTTGAAAAATATCCAACAATATGGCAACCACTGGAATCATTTTCAGTCATCACATAAAACAAGAAAGGTTCCACGTCAAAGTAAAGAGTTTTGTGGTCTAAAAATAATTTTGCTAACAAACATAAGTTCTGACAATAGACCTGAAAATAAAATGAAAAATAGAATAAATTAAAAAAAAAAAAAAAAAACAAACTTTTTTTTTAAATTAAAAAAAAAAAAATCAAAATCAAGAAAAATACTAAAAAAAAAAAAAAAAAAAAAAAAAAAAAATAGTATTCAATCTATATGATTCCTGAAAATGTTATCTTGTTTACTTATCGTCATGAACACTTAATCAGTACATGAATGTTTTCGGTTGTGGAAGAAAGGACGGATGCTAAATAAAGGGGAAATAAGATGACTGAAATATGTAAGTAATTAGGAGGGAAGGAAAAAATAGAAGAATGAAAGAGAGAGAGGGTGAGAAGGAAAGAAAAGAAGAAAAATTAGAGGGTATATAATAATGTAACAAAATAGTTTTCTAAATATTTGCAAATTCAAAAAGGTTTTCAAATATTGGAATTTTGAAATATTCATGAAACTCTTGTGACATCATACCCCCCCCCTCTCTTTACTTTCAATTGTTCATATTCCATTACATTCCTCTCATCAATTCTCTTTGAATTTACCATACATTATATGTCTTTTCTCTTACCACCTAAAACATTCATGTACAAATAAAAATTGTGCACAGACAAGATTAACAACAAACTCCAAAAGGCTTTCACATATATTTAAGAATTTATATATATATATATATATATATATATATATATATATATATATATACAAGAAAACAAAACTGAAAAGTAATAGCGAATATAAACTGAAAAGTAATTCGGAATCAATAACTAAAACAAAATTTAACATAAAAAATAAACAAATAAAAACAAATTAAATGGCATCTTAAGCAGATTTAAAGATTATGTTCCTCACTCCCTATACCTTACTCAAAGAGAGTAAGGAGCATTCTAAAAACATCTGTTTCCTGTGACTCACCTTTATATATATATATCTATATATTATATATGTATATGTTTATTTATTATACAAACATTATTAATATTGAAATGTTTCAATATCAATTCTTTTTTTGGTCTGATAACGTGTTATCCTTGAATTGGGATTCCACTGAAACATGTATGCTCATATGTAACCAATAATGTTTGTATAATAAACAGACTATAAACCAGCTCTGTCCTACATTGAGCATTCTTTAATAATCAAGTGAGTTTAATTGGATTTAGAAACTAATCAATCAATACAACTATTATATATATATATATATATATATATATATATATATATATATAGCTGAGATCGAAATCGAAACCAAAACCTAAAGACAGCGAGTCAAGTATGATAACCATTAGGCCTGCTTGCCACTATCTTTAAAAAATATTTCCAACCTATTTATTCTTATCATGTGAACGATTCACACATGCACATTCATGAAACAGTTGACAAAAAGATAAAAATTCGATGACCCTCCCCCATACCAATTTTTCAATTTTGATCCCTTTGCAGTCTTTTTTGCAGATGAAAACTGATTAAAAAGTTTTCCACATCTCAATACCCTATATATCAAATTTCAGGTTGAATATATAGTTATAGAAGTGTACTCACACACATTCTCACTTTAGATCAATTTTGCAACTTTTTTTATCAAATGACTGCAGACTAAATCAGATTAAGTGAAACAAGTTAAGAAACAATTCATTTCCCTCGCTCTTTTATTTCCACACTCCTCTTCCTTCTACTCAATGAGTTCACATGATCTTTTTACTGGGCATAATCTTTTCACCTTAAAATAAATAGCTCATCATTTTAAAGAAATAAAATAATATTTTAATTAATTTAAAATTAGTTTATGTAATGGAATTTGTTTTTTTGTTTTTTTTTCTTATAAAAATATTTTTATATAAAAAAAACAGCAAAATCTGCAATTTGGTACATTTTCTTACAGAATATAAAAAAAATACACATATATAAAAAAAAAAAAAGATGCTTAAAGTTTTTCTCAAAAAAATTTTAAGAAAAAAGACATAAGTAATAAAAACACTTTTTTAAAGCATGAAAAATATCTTGTAACTTTGGTTTTTTTTAGATGACAATTAAGAATTATCCTTTGGTGTCAATTTCAGAAAGAAAAATCCAATTTTTCTAAGAAAAAGTACTTAATTTATTTTAAGTATTTTTTTTGTAAAATAAAAAATAAAAATAAAAAAGTCTGCAATTTATTTTTCTCAGGTTACACGTGTTGAAATTCGGGGGGGGGGGGAAGTTTGAGAAAAATGAGAGAAGACTGGTTTTCTGTTAAATAAAAATTGAAAATAAAAAATATTTTTGACATTTGTTTTATTGAAAATTTTTTAGCATGATTTTTTTTTTTTTTTTTTTACATAGGTGTCACCACTTATCAAGGCCGATAGGCCACTCAAGGATAAGGGTTAAAGAGTGTAGAGTAGTCAAAAGGACAATATAGTAATCGATAGTAATGGAAGTTCGGTAAATTTGTTAACTTAAGTGGAACGGCTCATCAGAAACTTGTTCACGTTGGACTTGAAGACAACCATATTATAGACAGCTCGAAAGCAGGAAAACGGAAGACAATTCCACAGTCGTGCAGTTCTAAGAAAGAAGCTTTGATCATGGAATCTATGTTTAGGTTTAGGTACAGATAAAGAGTGGGGAAAATTATTGATAATGTTTTCAGCTAGTCTAGTGTTTCTTGTGAAAGTTTGGTGAGGGGGGACCATAGATTGAAGCTTAGTCGAACACTTTCCATGAAAATAATGATAAAACAGAGACAAACTCGCAACATCTCTTTTGTGAGATAAAAAAAAAAAAATATGCCGCTATGACAATTTTCTCTTTACAGATAAAAAAATATGATTTCTATAATTTCTTATAAGCAACTCTTCACCATTTATCAAATAAAAATGTTTTCTATAAAGAATAAGAAAAATCCAAAGTGAAACAATTTACTTCTAATAATGTAATCGCTGTTTCCAATTAAGGGGAGATAACAATTCTGATATTCTCTGACATACCTAGTAATTGTGAAGACAGACGATAGGTTTGCACCTTTTTTTATTCATGCTATGCGATCTACCTATAATACCTTTGTAATCGACAAATCAATCATGATCAATAGCCTCAGAATTCATTTTTAAGCCTCCCTGACTTTACCTAATAATCAAGGCTTTGCTAATCTAATAAAATTTCTTAAATCATCTGGTGTTATGGCCCCATTTTAATAAAACATAAGTTCCCAAATTAGACTGTTACATGTACATCTGTAGTTTTTTTTTTTTTTAATCGCACACAAAATGATGCAACAGACATTCTATTAAAAAAATGCAGATAAGTATGAAGCCCAATAGCATGATGTGTTTATTGATGCCTTCCAACACTAAATGAATGTCATGTCATATAGTCACCTATTTCAGTAAGATATGATATACTCTCTTAGGACCATCTGAGCTCCAATCCCTTGTCCCCCCTCGCCAATCTTTCACAAGAAACACCCGTCTGGCTGAAACTACTGTCAATAATTTTCCCCACTCTTTATCTGTGCCTAAATCCAAACATAGATTCCATGAGCAAAGCTTCTTTCTTAGAACTGCACGCCAGTGGAACTCTCTACCGCTTGCCTGTTTCCCACCTGACTACAACTTGGACGTCTTCAAGTCCAACATAAACAAACTCCTGACAAACCGCCCTCCCCTTAAGTAAGACACTATCTAAACACCCAATACTAATGATTACTACAATACTATCTCATTGATTACTGTACACGCAATAACCCTTATCCCTGAGTGGCCTTCGGGCCTTGATAAGTGGTGAACCCCCATGTAAAAAAAAAAAAATAAAAAAAAAAAGTGATTTTTTTTTTATTATCCTTTTATAAAAGCTTCTTTACTAGAAGCAACTTATCCTGCCTTAACAGAGTTCAAAATAGACTTTGTAGCTTAGTGGGGGATGCCTTTTTCTCTTCCCTGCAACCCCTTTCCCACAGTAGAGACGTTGTCAGCCTGTCTCTGCTTTATCATTATTTTCATGGCAAGTGCTCAGCTGAGTTTCAATCTACGGTCCTCCATAAACACTCGTCTAGCCAAAACCACTATCAATAATTTCCCACACTCTTTATCTGTGCCTAAACATAAATTCCATGAACAAAGCTTCTTTCTTAGAACTGCACGCCTTTCCAGCTGACTACAATTTGATTGTCTTCAAGTCCAACGTAAACAAGTTCTTGATGAACTGTCCCCCTAAATAATCCATTTTACAAAATTTCAACCACTTATGATTACTACGCTATAATCACATTGAATAATGTATACCCATTAACCCTTATCCTCGAGTGGCCTCTGGGCCTTGATAAGTGATAACTCCTGTGTCAAAAAAAAAAAAAAAAAAAAAAAAAAAAAAAAGATGACAACAATTTTTACTTGGTATTATTTGGATTATTGTTCTCATCTTGAGTGTTATTCCATCTACCCTTATAGAATGAAGTAAAAATTAGACAGGAGAACAGTGGAGAGCAAAACTATTCAAAGCAGCAGCACATATGCTGGGAGACAATTACTTACTAAGCAAACCTAGTATAAAATGCATAACACTATGAGAAGCAATAACTATAAATAATAGATAAAAAAAATATATATACATAATCACACATTAGTAATAAATGCTGATAAGTAGTAAAATTGTACTTCTAAAAACAAAAATAGGTTTAAGGCTCCCAAAATTCATACTAGAATGGTTCGCAAGCGCCCGTGGCATAGTGGATAAAGCACTTAGTAAAATTCAGTTCTAAATTACTATTCTGTTAGTCGAAGGTTCATACTCAAAATACAATTGCAAACTTCTACCCAATTATGGCTGGCAGAACAAAAGCATGCTACCTCCGTCCGTGGATTAAATAAAGGGATCCATTCGTGAAGATTCCCAAGTTCGATAAGATACACCCAAAAAAGGTCAGAGGTTATTTTATTTTTTTATTTTTTTACTCACGTTCACCCCTAACAAGGTATATCGCCACTTGGACGTAAGAAGTTATTATTTGGGACCATGCCTAAGAAATATTAACAAGATGTTGGTTTACATTACATTTAAACTTCTGCATATCAGTACAGTCAGGGAAGCAGGTAACGTGAAGAGAATTTCAAAATCTAGCTGTTCGAGGGAAGAAACTATTAGAATAGAAAGCTTTCTGGCATTTAGGGACCTCAACAGTGAAGGAGTGAGATTTTGTTGCTAAGTGGGCTTGTCAGGGATATGTATGCAGAGGGAGTACAGGTGTAACGAGTTCATCAGTGCACATTCCATCAAAATGTTTGTAAGACAGGCACAGGGATGCAACATTGCAGCGATGGGACAGGGGTTGGAGCTTAGTTGACAAAGTGGGACCTATTAGATTGAAGACATTTTTCTGGACCCTATCCAAGAGGCTAGTGGTAGATGCACCAGCCCAAATGTGGCAACAACACTCCATGCATGGGTAAATGGTGGCCTTGAAGAGGTACAGGATACTTTCAGGTATGAGTAGTCTTCCAGCTCAATAGAGGGAACCCACCTTCTTTGCAGCAGCCTTTGCAATATCCTCAATCTATTTGTTCCAGTTCATATTGCCTGCAAATGTTAGGCTGAGGAGTTTGAAGGAAGAATTCTTCAATATGGGGTTATCTGTGGTGGATATAGGTGGTTGAAGAGGCATCTTGTAATTGTTAAAGGAGAGCAGCTTATTCTTACTAATATTAAATGTTACCATTCATTTGAGACCCCCATTCCGCTACGGTCTGGAGGTCATTTTCTAACAATTCTGCCAGTGTCTTGGATTTATGTACATCTGTTCTTCCCTTGTGCATGTTATAGAATGTTGCATTATCAGCAAATATACCCATCTCAGGGAGGTCATTTATGAATATTAGGAATAATAGTGGTCCAACGATCGACCCCTGAGGCACTCTTGCATTAATGTTATGCTGCTTGGATATCTATCAATGACAACCTGGATGGTCCTATTGTCTAAGAAGAATTTAATTATATTTAGTATACGTCAAGTTATACCATATGATTTAATTTTCATTAGCAGTCATTTGTGCCAGACCTTGACAAAGCCTTGGATATATCAAAGGCTACAGCCCTGGTTTTGATCACCTTATGGTATATGCATTCAGTGATAACTACTAAAATATCTGCAGTCGAACGACATTGCCTAAATCCGTAATGTTTGTCAGAAAGAAGATTTGCTTTTGTGAGGTGGTGGACTAGTGATTGATTAATTAAGGTCTCAAAGATTTTAATGGAGAGAGAGAGAGAGAGAAAACTGATAGGGCAATAATTGAGGGTCAGTTCTTTCACCAGAATTCTTGTACATTGGTAGAACAGAGGCCATATTCCAGCTATTAAGGAAGCAAGATTAGATTATTGTAGAGTTTGGAAAGTATGGAGGCTAGCTCAGTAGAGCATTTCTTAATTAGTATAGCAGGGAGGAGATCAGCCCCACACGTCTTGGAAGTGTCTAAGTTTTTAAGATATCACGGACATGAAACGGGGTGATTTTTACATCATCTAGTATGGCTTTAGTTCGCATAGGGAAATTTGGTAGGGAGTAGTTTGTTGGCTCTAAGGTGGAGTTGGACGCAAATCGCTGAGCAAGCAGTACTGCCTTCTTAGTTGCCGTTCATGCTGCCTTTTGGTTGCTCTTTATTCACTGCACTGTAATAGATTTTCCAGAAATCACGAGTTCCTATCTTTTACAATTCAATGCGTTCCCTGATTATTTCAGTATGCTTTCTTTTGGCTGTTGCTATTTCTCTCTTAAAATGATTTCTAGCATCTACGAATTTTTGCCTATTTGTATTTGACTTATGATGTACAAACCGGCAGAATACATGCTTTGTGCAATGACAGCTGCACAATCTGTAGCGAACCATGGGGGTGAGTGGGCTTGCTATAAAACTTCTATGTGGGAACATGTGCTTCAATGCCCGTTTTGCACTATTCAGTTGTCTTAGTGACACACTGTTCAGCAGGAAGAAAGAAGATATTGGTCTACGGAGCATCTCTGATGGCTTTCCAGTCAGTCCTTTTCTAATACTGTCGTTTTGAGCAATGGCGCCTCACCTTAGGGTTGGAATTTAAATGTGATGTCAACTGATACCACTAGGTGGTCTGTGTTTCCAAATAAACTGTGGGCATTAGTCAATCCTCGGGTACCGTGGTGAGAAATAGGTCTAGAGGTGAAGCCTGCTGGTATTCACGATTTGGGAAGCGGATTGCAAACATGACTGCCGCTGTGAGAAAATGGGTTATAGAGAAGCTATAAGTAAAGCGTCCATCTGCATCTGTGTAACCTGAGAAACCAAGCCAATTTCTATGGTGGACATTAAAGTCCCCAAATACATGTATTTGGGTGTTACTATCCAAGGAGAGTGCTGCATCTATACTATTGGAGACATGATCGATTAGGGTACAGTCTTGACTTGAGGGAGAATGGAAGAAAAAATATAACTAACACAGTAATAAAAGGCTAGTCGAAAGCACATAAAAGCCTGGTCTTCTGATTCAAGTTAAAGAAAAGGTGCTACGGATATAGACTTTAAGCCCATGCAGATATCTATCAGAGTCCTTACAGCAGAAAGGGAGGTATTCTGTCATGTTAAAGTAGTTAGAGGGAATTCAGGAGTTGTAAGTTTGTTTCATTTAATGCTAAGATATCCGAGGAGTTTACTAAAAGGTAAGACTCTACATCATCTAGATTTTCTTCAAGCCCACAGATATTTGTGAATGTAAGCCTCAAGGGAGGATGCGAATTGGTTTTGTTTGGGTGGTTGTCTGGTTTGATCATGATAGCAGCAGGGTCCCTTTCCATGCGCTACAACTATCCTGATATTATACAAATGATGATAGACCAGCTGCTCTAAACACCACCCAAAGAGTTAGGGTTCCTGTACTGTAAGTCGAAAACAACAGCAGCCAGACAAACTGTCAATGAGATATCCTCAATCTCTTAGACAAGACTGACCCAAACCCATCGAATGAACACAAGTGACATGCAAGGAAACCCAATTTGTTCAGTTTGGGAGAGAAAGAAGGGAATAGGGTACTGGCATTTAATGTCCTAGTCAGGAAACAAGGCTAAGCACAGGGTGGCTCTGGTGAGTCCCTGGTATTGTACCTCTGCGCCTGGCTAATAGACAAAGAAGGAGTGTGAAAGCTGGGGATAGGAAGAGCCTATCTACTCCTTAAGCAATTTAGTTTGAGTCACCAGTTCTAGGAAGGTTGTTGACCATGACTGGGAAGGCCTCCCTCCCCCAGTTTTAATATCAGTTTTCCATCTAGATGGATAACCTGACAAGATCTACGGGTCTATCACACCAAGAGAGGTAACCAATATTAACTGAAACATTGTGCAAATTACACTCAAGATGAGAACAGTCGTCTGAATAATGCAAATAATACAAATTATCAATCCTATCTCAATTTATATTTACTTTAAACTAAGTTTTATTTAAATGAACCTCGACTTCTTTCTAGGAGTTTTGTCTTAGCATTCCTATTTATGAAGACCTTACATGATGTATTGCTTAACTAACACTCTGGCAGCAAATGAATTTCAATACGATTAGAAATGAGGTAAAAACAAGAAGAGGCCATTTATTGTTTACCTTATTTTTCTGCCCATCCACTTCAAATACAGAAATTATAGTTTTCCTATAAATTTCATCACCAGGAGGATGCCGCCAAACACATTTGGCCTAAAATTTGGACAAAAAAAAAAAAAAAGAAGGAAAATAAAAAAAGCAATCAAAAACACAAAATAAAAGTCAAAAATGTGGTTCACTGCAATCATCACAATTCAAATCATGTCAAGAAATACTGATTGCAACTTTTAGTTGATTGGGCCAAAAACTCATGAATGTACCTTTTCCAATATTTTACCATTTAGGGGATTTTTTGTTAGCAAAATTTTCCTATGTCTACAAGTGCATGATTCTCTGCTCCTTGACCTACGAGTTGAAGGCTAAGAGTTGGTTTACAACCATGAAATATTTTTATTTCTTTCTGAACATCCATTTGGTTCTTTATGATAGGTACATGCTGAAAAAACATTTTTTTGAAAGCACAAATGTATCAGAATACTTGATTTTTAAATTTTAATTCTTGATTGACAGGCTTCAATATCATTTTCACAATATAATAAACAAATCAACCATCTATATATATAATAGTAGCGTTCATGTGTGTTTATGTCCGTGTGTACAACTTTCCTACCACTGGACCAACTATGAACAAACCTGGTATGATGATAGTCCCCCACCTAGGTATGGTGCACACTGTTTTTCAAGGTAAAGGTCAAGGTCATAGCCTATGTATATATATTCTCCTACAGCCCACACCACTGGACCGATCATGACTAAACCCGACATGATGATGGTCTCCGATCTAGGGATACTACATAGTATTTTTCAAGATTAAGTTCATGGCGCGGCTCTTAAAACATCCAGTTACTGCAAGGGTGCCCATGAAGCGGGTATCTCTAGCATATACATCAAAGTCCCGAGCGAAGCGCGGGTACCTTTGCTATTTAAAAAAAAAAAAAAAAAATGCTAACATTTGTTTACTTAATGAATGTTCTTAATTATCGTCTCAATTAGAAAAAAAATTCTGGCTTGATTGAAAATTTAAAGACAAAAGTCAAATACTATTATTCATCTATGCAGAGTAATATAAATGTTTCAAAACATATTTCGATTGTATCAAACAATCATCTGTTTTCATTTTCAAAATCTGCAATATTTCTTAAAAATTTAAAACTATGCCATGCAATCATGCTGACTAACTGATACTTTTTTTTTGTATTTTTTATATTTGCTTTCTTATCTTCAGAAGAGGAGAGTTACCCGAAGATTTCCTGTGATTAGTTGTCTGAAAAAAAAAAACACACACACACACATTTCAGATGCAAATGAATACTGACAATGTGGTTTACTTGCTATTCCAATAAATGGACTACAAAGATGTTATCAAGAGGAAAGGCATCATGTTGAAAACTAACATCATAGTTGGAATGTCCAACATGGACTAAGACATAAACAGACACTGCGATTGTGAAAGTTGTTGAATCGAACTATTTGTTACGAATGAAAATAAAATCTTAATTTGCACACTTTTACATGACTGTGCATAAGAAAATCTTTTGCTTTTATGTGCCATACTAGCAGGGATACCTGCTATATCAAGGATATTGAGCACTTTCAGCGATACAAAAATAAAAGAACGCATAAAAACAGGAAAATGTAATCGCCCCAAAAAAGTAGAAGTATGTGACAACCTCCCCACCAGATATTTCGGCAGAAGGGATATGAAGAGAAGTAGCTTATTCTCCAGATATCGAGCACTTTTTATTGCCCTGTGTTTGACACCCCCCCCCAAAAAAAAGAAAAAATAAAATAAAAAAAATAAATTAATCAAAACAACTTTTCTTTCAATCAAAATAGCAGGGAGTGCCCGTGCGACCACATAAAAAAAATAAAGAGCTGTGGTATCCGGTCTCAAACATCAAAGAGGGGACAAAGGCAAAAACATATGGACAAACGTGCTTGCCTGCACGACCACTACAAGTGCTTATGACATCATGAGGTTGTTAAATATGGTTTTAGTTTGATACGAATATGAACGTTTAAAAGAACATGCAAGTTAGCTAGATCTTTTGTAGATGAATGCAATTCCACAACCCATATATAAGAAAATTGTATTTTCTTTTTAAATAAATAGAAAAGAGGGTTTTTAATATGAATATCAATATACACACACAAAAAAAAAAAATTTATAGGAGTATAGATAAATATATCTATTCTTTCTCTGATTTTAATGACCTTTCTTTATCTTTCTCATGATTTCTATCTGAAGATCCCTCTCTCCCTCTTTCATCATTATTTTGATTTCTCATAAACACACACACACACACACATGCATACTATTTAATTTTTATAAAGCATCCACAGATAAGAATGAAAAATTTTGTACCATGAAAAATCTTTTAAACTTGTAGTAAAATTTTCATATTCCAGCACAAATACTTACCATATGTCGTCTCAATATCGTTCCCGTTTTCATGTATTTAAGACAAAATTCACAGAGATAAACTTTCGGCAAGCGAGCATATTCATCCGGGTATGGAGAAGAGTACCACGTGTTCATTTCAAACCGGCCAATTTCTAGTTTCTTTATTCGATAATCTTGAATATCACTGAACTGATAATGTTGCGTCATTTCATGTTCCTTGAAAAGAGTAAGGGGAAAATCAATTATTAGTTCTCTTATAAACAGACATTTACTCAAATATAAACATTTTCAACCACTTTAAATTGAGGGACTCTCTAACCCAAGCAATAAGCCAAGAGTTCAAATCCCATTAAACTCAATTGTGTCATTTAACCATTATACTGGGAAAGAGGGTATACTATTAATTTTCGATTTCACATAATTAGACGTAAAAATCACAACTTTTGATCAGTAAATCACATACAATGAATCATTTATAATATTATTATTATATTGGAACTTTATGCAAGTAAGTAGCGATTATATTAGTATGAATTTTAGCATGGGTTACATAAGTACATGTCGGAGCAACTTGGCGATAAACAGAAATATACCCAGTTGTAGGTGACGTGATTGAAGCAGGAGTCAAAAGTTAGCTCCTTAGAAATGTAGGTGCCGAAATATAAGAGGTGATGATGTTATGCCTTCAATGAGAGATACAAAAGGATTTTTAAAGTCAGTCCATTGTTGAGAGTGGTATAGACAAGATGTATCTCACAATGTAGAAATCAAAGTGAATGTTGCCGTGAGACTTTGCCTATGCATCACCATTAGGACTAAGAAAATCAAGTAATTAGTTATGTGGTTTCTCTCCCCAATGAGTAATCTCTCTAAATAAAACCTTTGAAACCTTAGCCAGTTTCCATTGTATTTTCATGCACGAGCAGTCTTGTTCATCTAGCTAAACAGAGAACTTCAGATGTCAACAACTATGAGGAAATCACAGCCCAAACATTAAAAAGTGACGATTTTTTTTTTTTTTATATAGGCATCACTACTTATCAAGGCTCAGAAGGCACTCGAGGACAAGGGCTAAAGAGTGTACAGTAGTCAATTGGACAATATAGTAATCGTTAGTAATCGAAATTCGGTAAATTTGTTAACTTAAGTGGAACAGCTCATCAAAAACTTGTTTACGTTGGACTTGAAGACAACCATATTGTAGTCATCTGGAAAGCAAGCAAACGGAAGACAGTTCCACAGGCGTGCAGTTCTAAGAAAGAAACTTTGTTCCTGAAATCTACGTTTAGGTTTAGGTACAGATAAAGAGTGGGGGGGGGGAATTATTGATAGTGTTTTCAGCTGGAGGAGTATTTTTCGTGAAAGTTTGGGGAGAGGGACCATAGACTGGACCTCAGACAAGCACTTGCCATGAAAATAACGATAAAGCAGAGACAGGCTCGCAACATCTCTTCTGTGAGAAAGAGTTTACAGGAAAGAGAAAAGGGCATCCCCTACGAGGCTATGAAGTTTATTTTGAACTCTATCAAGGCAGGATAAGTCCTTTCTAGCAGCTCCTACCCAGATATGGCAACAGTACTCCATCGATCGAGAGAATGAAGCACCTTAAAGACATTGTTTTTTTGTTTTTTTTTATCTTTTGCTGGCAAGACAAAAGTACAAAAATACATGTGGATGTAAACAACGATGTGCAAACTTTAAAATGCTACAATATGCATGGTTTTTAGAATTAAATCAGTATAAAACCATAGGAAGCAATCACTTTTGCACCTAATGTAAGTGGAACGTTTTCAGTTCCTTGGCCTTTCAAGCCAAGATCACAGTTTTGTATCTGTTCTGATGCTACACTTCATATTTTCTGCTCTCGGTCGGTAGAGGAGAAATCCTTTGTGACGGAGACAATTTTTATTTTTGTTCCTATCCAAACTGCCCCTTTTTGGGGAGCTGGATTCCCCCCCCCCGCATTAAAACTCAACCATGTGTCTAACTCGGCCCTCATGGGGAGGTAAGTAAATTAAAACAAATTCTTTTAAACTTTTAGTTTTGGTGGAGTTGACACATAAACAGAACAATACACACTTTTATAATTTTTAGGTCACAGATTTTTATTAAAAGAAAATTTTACTATTTAAGAAAAAAAAAAAAAAAAAAGATAAAGGATTATTTATTAAAAAAATTTGGTGCTTGTCTCCATGTGGGCATGTAAAAAAAATTGTTTTTCAAGAAAAATCTTTATCATGTACATACCTATCAGCACACGAAGATGTCATATTCCAAAAATCATGTTAATTGATCAAGTAGTTCTTTTTTTTTTATTTAAGAAAATCAAATTTTATGACATATTTTATCGAAGGATTAATGTGCCATCCTAATTACAAATGATCGGGAATGTAGGATCCATATAGATAAAAAAAAAAATCTTTCCACCCTCGAAAAATCCTTTGAAATTACCACTTGATAGGTTTTCAGGGGTGCTGAAAACGAAAATAACATTTATGAATTTAACATAAAATGAGCACCCACACGGTGACTCACCCCTAACAAAAATTCTGTGTTTATATTAGGAGGGGTGTTGTGGTTTGATTTTCTTAAACAAAAACAAATTATTTGATTGATATGTGATTTTTGGAATATGACATCTTCGTGTGGTGGCAGATATGTGCATTATAAAGATTTTTAAAGATTTTTCTTGAAAATTTTTTTTTATAGGCCCAAATGTAGACAAGCACCAAAAATTCTTTTAACTAAAAATGTGCATACAACAAAAAACATGTTCGTAATAAAACTTATTTGTAACTTTACCATAAAACTTGTATTGCAGACAGAGGCCGATAACACAACTTTCTCTTTTGCAACTAAAACTATACTACCTGGTCAGTTTTCTCATTTATTTTAAGGAGAAATCCTTCTCGATTGGGGAAGTTAAACTTTTGCCCCAATCTAGAGTGCCCCTTTATTGTTGAAATCCATTAAAATTTATTAAATTTATAAAAAAAAAAAAAAAAAAAAAAAAAAAAAAAATCATGGTCTGAGACAAAAATTTAAATCGTCTCAGTCTAGAAGGATTTTTCCTTAAAACAAATATAAGAAAATTAACATGGCAACATAGTTTAATTACAAAAGAAAATGTTTTGCATACCATTTGCCTCCATCTGCTTACAAGTCCAATGTTAAAGTAAACGATTCAACTCAACTGAAAGTAAAAATTTATTAATCCAGTGCTACTGCGGAAAAGGCATTCTTTCAGTCAATGCTCATTAACCAATGAAAAGAATGTTCCTGGCTGGACCATCCCAACAGGGGTCTGACTTCTATCCATAAAAACCTTCGATTATTATGCTGATATTCACTGATGCTGGCAACTGAGGTTCATACCAGTATAGCAAAATATAGTAATGCTGTTGCTTTGTAGCTGTTGGTGAGAAATTTATACTTGCACAGCAAACATTACCACCTAGAGAGGGTTGGGAGGGTTTTACTAACATTTTGATCTTATTTTGTGCCCCCCACCCACCCCAAAGCCAATGAAATAAAACAAATGACTTTTTATATAATTCTATGTTTACCAATTTATTTTATTGTTTTTTTATTAAAAAAAAAAAAATAAAATAAAATAAAAAAATAAAATATATAAAACCAATTTGATTTGGAAATCTTAAGTAGGACGACCCTCGGTGTGCTTGAGGTATTGTGGGGAACGATAACACTAGCTAGGACTATCATAAATCAGCAACGGTACAATAACAAGGATGACTATAGACACTCCATCCCCAATTTTTGAGTGATCTTGTGCCTAATTTTTTTTTTATCTTGTTTCATCATCCACAATGAGGAATACACACAATCTCACAGATAAGAGCAGAGACAGGCGAAGAAGAAGCCGTAGTTTCATAGAGGGTGAGAAACCTATAAGATGTTGGGAGATATAATAAATACAGTAATTAGCATGACTGGGCTTTACTGCTTATAAGTAACTCATATACAATAATCTGGCACTCCATTATACATTTTGGATATTATAATTGATAAAAAAAAAAAAAAAAAAAAAAAAAAATGGAGAAAGCATATTAATTACAACAAAAAAAAAAAAAAAAAAAAAAAAAAATGGAGAAAGCATATTAATTACAACAAAGAGAAAATAAAGTGTTTTCTCTTTTTTACAAAACATTTAAGTTCTTATCATTTATTCATTGCGGACTATTATCCTCATCTTTTAATTGTTGTTTCACGACGTTTCGGCCAGAGGAATAGTTGGCCGAAACATCATAAAACAACTACTAATAGATAAGGACAATAAATAAATGAATAAATAATACTCATCTCAATAAACATTCCAATTAATTAAATATATACCATTCGATACGGACCCGACAATGAAAGAGCCCTTCAGGGCCATGGCGCAGTGGATAGAGATGCTGAATCTCTACGGTTCCAGGTGAGCGTTGTCTGAAGATAGTGGTTTCAATCCGACCCAAGGCCAGCCAGAGACTTAGTTGGAGACAACAACAACTATGGAAGGCAGTAATTGCTGAGGATGCAGTTAGGATATTCAAAGTTTCTATCCCGTCACGATTAACAACCTGACGAAGCCCAGAGGAATAGTTAGGCGAAACGTCATGAAACACAACTAAAAAAGATGAGGATAATAGTCCGCAATAAATGAATAAATAATAAACTCATCTCAATAATGAATTCCAATTAAATAAAACATATTTCTTACCATTTGTTCACAGGCCCGTGCCTGGGCTTCTCTAAAGAGTCGCAAATCATAATGTGAAGCTAGACCTTTCAAGAGAGGTTCCCGGGTGCGGCCGTGTTTCTCTTTGTGGGCTAAATGTTCATTTTGTAATTCAAGTGAAAGTGGAACATTGCCCTTCTTTCGGATTTCGTTCACTTTTTGTGCTTTGTCTTTCTGTTCTTCTGTTGGTTGCTAAAAGGAATTGACAAAAAAAAAAAAAAAATGTTTTTTTAAAACTCAGTCACGGTAGGAAGGTAAAACTGCTAATTTATAAGATCTGCAAAGTTTTCAACTAAAGTATATGTTGTTATCATTGGGTATTAGTAAGGCTACTTGCCATTGCTTTGGAGAAATTATTCATATTGGGTTTCATTAAAATTCTAATTGATAATGTGGAGGTGTGTGTTAAATTTTGGGGTCCCAAATTTCACTGAAAATAATTACACAAAAATAATCATAAGTATACAGCAAATTTAGAATTGTCATAAAAATGCAGATAAATCATTAAAAATTAAAATTAAACACATTTACTTTTTCCAAATAATTTATTGTGTATTTTTTCTTCATTAATTAGAAAAGGCCAATTTTTTAAAACTTATTTTGCAGAGATGAGTTGGGGAGTTGTAAATGGAGAACTGAGGCTAATAAGTGTTTTTTTTTGTTTTTTTTTTGTTATTCTTTTATTATTTTTTGTTTTTATTATTTTTTTTATTATTTTTATTATTCTTTCAGTATTTTTTATTCTTTTAGTTTTTTTTATTTTTATTAATAAGTATTTTTTTATTTTTATTAATAAGTATTTTTTTTATTTTTATTAATAAGTATTTTTTTTTATTTTTATTAATAAGTATTTTTTTAAATCTTTCAGTTTTTTTTTAAATTTTTATTAAGTGTTTTTTTTTTATTTTTATTAATAAGTCTTTTTTTGTTATTTTTGATTTAAGGTCAGCAAAATTCAGGTTGTTTTTGTTTCTGTTTTTTAAGGCTGCATATGGAAAAGAAGGCTGAGAGATTGAAATTAGTTGTATTTACGAAATATTTGAAAAGGTGTAGTGTTCTTTAGCTGAAAAAAAAAAGGGTACAAATCAGAAATCTGTGAAAGTAAACTGATGAAAGGGTCCGAATTTTCAAATATTTATCGCCACAATTTATCATCTGCATAAATTCCATAATTTGTAGGTGAAACTCTTCTACATTTGTACAAAAAACACTGAAACAAACATTGATTAACTCTAACATAATAATGAATAAATATATATCCATCTATGTATAGCCCAGCACAAAGATTGAACTTACAACCTTTTTAGTCAAGAGAAGTCAAATGCCATGTTGATTTCTGTTAGATTTGTATGTGTTCACCTTCTGGTTAGAATGGGTTCAGCCTATGATCTCAATATAAGCCCATGATATTTCAACTAGAAGACAAGACATTCAGTTGCCTGGTAAATCTATGACAGTCCACTTCAAAAAAACTGAGCTACACTTATTCAACAAATTTCCAATTTGCTATATCAAAAACTGGCCTGTTTATACTGTGAAAACAAGTTATTTAAAGAAAATGTTCTTAGGTATGCTGGACTAGATATAAAGTTTGAAGTTAATTGAAACCTTCAATTCTTAAATATATAATTTATACCGTTGTGTAGAAAAGACTTCTTCAATATTTAATAGGAATAATATTACCTCATCTCTAACACATTTAGAGTTGCACACAATATCAAAATAGGAAATTTTTGTCATTATGGACCAAAATTCAATCTCTGGTCAAACATTTGTAGTGAGCTTTATAAATTTTTTTTTTTTTAAAGACCTGATTCCATAAGTGGCATTTCAGTTTTTGGTGAGTTTAACTCTTTAAATGCTTATCTTTTCTTCTCTCCTATGTATTATCTTGTCTATTACTCTTTTATTAGTAATCAACTGTACCTACCTGGAACTGCCCAGAAACCTGTATTTCTTTGTTTAGTTTTCCTTTATTTTAATAGGATTAAAGTTAAACTCAATTACAGAACAGTTTGATCATTAAGTTATTGAATGAAATTGTAATGTTTTAATCAATGTATAAGTAAGATTTAACTTTGTAATTAAATTATTTAAATAAGACTTTGTTAAATTTAATACTCTACAATATTGTAATTTAAATTTGGAAGTTTTTATTTTTAATTTAACTTACCATTATGGAAGGAAATGAAGAAATAGGAGCTCATAGACTGAAAAGACAACTTTCAAAATTGTTAAAATCTTAAGTTTCTATTTTGCTATTTATTTGTGATAAGAATCGCAATATTTGATTCAGCAAACATTTTTGTTACAAAAATGCAAGTCCAAATTTGGAAAATTCAAACTTTACACCATTACTGATTACTACACTACCACCTTATATTCATTAACCCTTAGCCTTGAGTGGCCTTCGGGCCTTGATAAGAGGTGACTCAAAATTTATAGAAAAAACAGCTACAGAATTTTAGCTACCATAGCTGAATTGAAAACGTGCTTCAAATGATGCTTGTTTTGTAATTGAACTATGCAACTGAAGACTTACGATTATTCAAATTTTACTGATCTATGGTAATATGGTTTAGTCATATCTGCTAGTTAAATGTTTTCTATAAAGTAATCTTAATTTTTTTTTTTTTTTTGCTTTAAGAGTTTTAATAGGAAAAACTTTCACAATCCATTGTTTTTACTGCTTTTCGGAACTAGTACACTTCCCCATATACAAATTACATTTTTCAATCAAAACATTTCTCAAATACTTTCACAAAGACGGTGTTACAATATTTTTTATAATGGGGTATGATCTCTCACAGTCGGAGATTCTATTTATAAATGATGCCACTAGGAGCTGACGAATCGAATTAATTCACGTTCTGCTACCAACCAATCAGAAACCAGAATTGCTCCATAAATATTAACCCTTTCTGTAGCAATTTTGCATACGTTTTCTTTGTGTCAACACGGGAAGAATCTTTTGCTTTAAATTCCAACTCTATAACTGTCTACTGCAAACCAGTCACCTCCCAGGACTTGTGTAGAACAACGAACCACCGGAAACTGTTCTGAAACTAAACATGGCTTACACTTCTAGACAGTGCAAACATTTTCAATCTCTATTCATTAAGTCCTCCCACTTTCCTAATTTCTCTGCCAGAACCAATATCATTTTCATAATACCATTCCCTCTCAGAAGTATGGCAGACTTAAATTGATATAAATACTTATCTTCACATTAGCTTAAAAATGTACACCTTCACATAAGTACATTGTATTAAGCAGACTATTCATAACTTGATTGCTTAATATTACAAAAGTATAGTCTACAGAATTAATATTAAACTTAACATTTTGTATCATGATTCCTTAACTCTTTCAGATCTATGGAGGACCAGATCTGCAATTAAACTCATAAAACTCTTTAAATTTTATTCAACTATTTAATCTCCATTATTAAACATGCAGTTATTGCATTTAACAAACCATAAATACAAATTAAACAATTACATAACCATTCATCTACATATACATTCAGTATTTTAACTATTTAACAATTTCCATAAAACTTGTAACATTTTAACAAATAATTGTGAAAATGCAAATACGTTTAAGTTCAGATTTCTTTAAATTATTTTCTATTATGAAACTAATCTTTCAAACACTTGGAGAAAAAAAATTGTTCTATTAGGTTGGCAATTAAGTTGTTGTTTTTAAAGTTTCGAAAATTATATCATTTTGGTTTAAACTATTTACATTTTCATATTAAAAATACATTGATTAGTTTTAATTTAAAAAAAAATGTAGATTTAAAAAAACAGAACTTGGTTGGTAACCTAATAGAAGTCAATATTTTATTCTTATATTGTTTCCTCAACTTTACAATGAAACTTACAATTAAATGTTCCAGCTCTGATACTATAATTACTTCTCATTGGTCATTTAATAGGAAATCCGTACACTTTTCAAAAATAACATTTAACTGATTGTAAAATACAAAATAAAATTACAAAAATACCCCAACCCAACTTTACAGAATTTTCATGTTGATTTAAATTTGAACTGTATCTTTTTTTTTTTTTTTTTTTTTTGAAATTGCAACTTTAAATTAGAGAAACTAAACATTCCACGAGTTATCAAGTAAATAAATGATATACTTCTATATTCAAACCACAAATTTATTTTGGTCAGATATGATTACACATATTAAATTTTGTACAAACTTCATAACATTTATGCACAAATCGGGTTGTTTAAATAAAGCATTATGCCACCACATTCCTTCATGAAATTTTCATGCTAAATGACACTTGGACATTTTAAACTCAGAACTTTTAATTAAACGGATTCAAACACGACTGCTATGAAATAAAGATGTTTCTACATTACTTAAATCAATTTTGTCAGAAAAATACTTTTTTAAATTAACTTTTCTGTACTTAATATCCTTTCCTGGTCAAAGTTGAGACACTGGCAAAGTATATAATTTTTCAATTTTGTAAAGAAAAACAAACTCAGAACTGCAGTAGGTTTTTGTGTCGCTATTCAAAGGAAACCCAGATTACTGTTCTCAGAATAAATCTAATTTTAGCTGTTTCTGCCGAAATGCACCTGAGCAAGTCCTTAAGTTGCCAAAATTGGCAGTTAATTTTCAAGCAACAAAATATAAAACTGGAAAATGGCTAAAAAGTTAAACTCCTTGGGCTTCTACACAAAAAGCTCTAAACTCTGCATATGTTTAAACAGAAGAGTATAAATTAAGATAAAAATAAATGAAAGTTAAATAAAATTCTTTAAACAGAAGGAACTAGAATTGAAAGTTTTTATCTCAAAAGATATTAAGTAGAATGAAATCTATAACTAGCATTGCTACCCAGCATAACAATAGAAAAATTAAAGTTTTTGCTTGTTCTCTCATATGGGAAGGTCGTAAAAAAAAAAAAATGTAAAAAATAAATTTTTTTTAACTATATTTACCAGTCTTTTCTAGGTGAACACACACTCATTCACTAATTCATATTTATATATGAATTGCTGCATCAACCTGCTTCTGCCTTGTATTAACATAATTATTCATCAGTAAAGAAGCACCCTTCCTTTTAAAACTCCAAGCAACTAAGCAGATCTTGCAAATTAGCAACTGTCCAATTCCATACAAATAGGAGCATAAGAAAGCAACATGTTGGGTCAACAGACTGAATGATATAAACTGATCACATTTGGTTTACGGAAGATACTTTCGAGGTAAGTGACTGCCTTGTCACAGATGAGGACAATCTTATTTCCAAACGCCTGGAAAAAAATGTTGGATGTTTAAACACGCAGAAATCATGCAGCTCTACAATAAATTTAAGTCTCTTCAAATGTCTACTTTTTACAAGAGTTATTGTCATCTTCCAAGGATACTGAAAAAGCATATAGTTTGGGTTGTGCTCTCGGAAATGATACATTAACCAAACTTATTTTTTTTTGTTCAAAATCGTCTACAGCTAAGCTTATTTGAA
Source organism: Euprymna scolopes (assembly GCF_053919585.1). NCBI lineage: Eukaryota > Metazoa > Mollusca > Cephalopoda > Sepiida > Sepiolidae > Euprymna > Euprymna scolopes. Next base: position 161,034,255 of record NC_136489.1, on the reverse strand, counting down.
CTGATATTCTTGAATGTTGAGCTGTAAAAAATGTCTGCAAAAATGATTGGTAACTTTCCATATTGCAATATGGAAAATCTAAAACCAGCTACCATTCTAATAGGTTTAATATATATATATTTTTTTAATACTTCAAGTTATTTCTGGGTGTGTAACATCCAATAATCTTGAAGTAGTGCTAGAGTTTATATTTTGAATAAAAAGCTTTCTCATTTTATTAAAGCTGAGTAGAAAATTGTTCACAATTTTGAATGTTGGATTCAAAATCTTTATTAGGTAATAACCTAATAAAGTATTTGGGGGTGAATTCTTTGAAATGAAGCACTTAAATCCAATAATTTGTATTTAATAGACTAAGTACATTATTACATAGCACTGGCTGCATGACTTTTGGAAGAGAAATCGATCAGTAGAAGCTGGCCCTCAAACACTAAAAAACTAATTCCAACATGCAAATCGAATGATATGCATGATTTTATCAACATCAAACCTTAAGCACAATCGAATAACAGGTTGGCTTAAAGGAAAACCAGCAATTGAACTATTAGATCTTAGGATGTCAAGGAAACTAAACTGAAAAAGGCAAATAATAGAAAACATGAGAATTTGTAGGAAACGATTGCAAATTAAATTTAAAAACAAATATTTTTACTTTTCCATTAAGCTATGAAAAAACAAAAGAACTGTCTTTAAATATGGTAGTCATGAGCATTGCTTGAAAAATTAAAATGCTACCTTAGGTACAAAAATAAATATAAATTAATAAACGACTGAAAACTGCTCTCTGCATCCATCTAAATAACTGAAGAAAAATTAGCGTTCAAATAGTTCTAATGAACTATTGAGGATCAAGGACATTTGACTGCTGTATATTTTGTATAACTGCTTATAAAGCCTAAAGGCCACTCAAGGATAAGGATTAACGAGTGATGCAAACACCTTGAAGATTCGAAATGAGTGAAGGATTTTTATTCTAGAAGAATTAAACGTTGGACCTGAAAACAATCATGTAGTCAGCTGGGAAGCAATCCAGTGCTATTGTATTCCACATATAGGAAAGAAACTTTGTTCAGGAGTCCTAATGAGTTTTAGGTAAAGAGGAAGAGAGTAGTGGTAGACGTACTAACCCAGATGTGGCAACAATACACCATGCATGGGTGAATTGTGGTTTTGTAAAAATATAGGATTCTCTCTTGGAGTAATTTTCTAGCATGGTAGAGCCCATTTTTTGCAACAGCCTTGGCAATATCCTCAATGTATTTGTTTCAATTCATATTGCCTGTGAATGTTAGACGAAGTTTGAAAGATGAGCTCTCAGGTAAGATGTTATTTGTCACAGCAATTGGTGGTTAAGGTTTTTGTAGTTAAAGGAAAGAAGTTTAGTCTTAGTAGCATTAAATGTTATCACCCACTTATGGATCTATTCCACTATCGACTGAAGGTAGTTTTCTAGAGTTTCTATCATTGCCTTGGATACGTGTACATTCATTTTTCCCTAATGTTTATTATCAGCAAATATACCCATCTTGGACACAATCTTATCAGGAAGGTCATTTATTAATATCGAGAATAAAGGTCCAAGGATGGACACCCCCTCCCCAAGGCATGCCTGCATTAATGTTTAAACATATGGCCATTAAGGACAACCAGGATTTTAAAAATTTATAGTGTTAAGATAATGATTTTAATCTCGATAAAAATATTGTAATGATACAAAATTTTTACTAGCAAAATACATACAAAAAAAAAATCAAACCCTTAAAGGGATTGTTGGAAACAGTAAATACAATTGTAAACCCGTATTTAAATACGCAAACTAAAAAGGTAAAATATGCAAGAACAAAATAAATTATTAAAAATGATACAGGTCAATTAAGACTCACCAGCTAAGCTGTTGGTGAATTTTTTTTTTCAATCTGTCCATACTTTGGTGGAATTTCGTCCGCAACCCGAGGACTGTTACCCGGAGAATGTAAAGAGGCAGTATGCGTGAATTAGTGATAACAGTTCGATGTAAGAATATTATTGTCGGAGTTAAATGTTAGTAAAGTATTTGAACTGATAAAACCTATCCAAAATGGTTTTGTCGGCAAACAAATGTTGTCAATGAGGATTTTCAATGCATAAATGATCAAAATATTCATTACGTTGTAATCTCCACAAAAATCTTCCATTTCCGTACGTTTACCAGGTAACTACAGAAAAGTTTCTCGTATGCTTTTTGTTTCATTTTTTTGAGAAAACATGGATTTGTCGATGCAAAGTCGACTGTAGCTGTTGATGTTATAGGTGAAAATTTAATGCGTATATTTTGTAGCAATCGTTAAGATTTTGCTAGCTTATCTTATTGCTTATTTTAATTTAAAAAGAAAAAACTAAACATTGTCATCATTAACTAAATCTTTAAATGAATAAAATGTCACATTTAAAATTGTAACAATTTAATGTTTCAAAACATTTTCTTTCTTACTAAAAGAATAAAACAAAAATTGCTGCTAAATAGTCTTCAAATCAATAAAACATGTAACTGTTTTAGATGTATTTATTTAAAATTGCACTCTTTTTAGTAGATGGATCACATGATCTGATTATGAAACAATTCATTTTAAAATTGGTAAAGTAGGAATTGTTTAGTGACACAAGATTAATCACTCACCACAATTGGATAATTTCATTTTTTTTTTTTTTTGTTTTTTTGTGTAAAAAGTGATATCATACACAAACATAAAATCCTTTACATTTACTGTTGTATTTAACTTGTCATAATTCTAATAATGCTATATCTCTCTTAACCATGGTTGCTCCTTCAATGATAATAAAATTCTACTTACCAACCGCCGAAGATCTCGCCTCTCGTTTAAATTTTTGACAACTTTTTTCCTTTCTTCTGAGGATTTTTGTCTTTCTTCAAATCTTTTCTAAAAAATAAAATTTTTTAAATGGTAAGTCAATGAATTGATTATATTTCAAATTGAACAACAAAAAAATCTTTGCAGGTGGAAAGTACAAGATTTATGCCCAACTAAAGCTAGAGTTTAGCCTACCCTGCTATTTCACCCATATGTGGTGGTGCAGTAGTTACTGCATTGTAGGTTTTAATTTTTAAACAATTTTTTTGTCATTTCACCTCAAACAAGGCACAGAGCAACTTAGTTGTGAGAGGTTGCCATTTAGGACTAGATTTGCAGGGACACTATTTATGGAGTTGGGCAGTGAGATATCTGTTCACATTACACTTGAATTTCTGCGTGTTAGTATAGTTGGCGATGCAGGAGCCTTGGAGAGAATTTCAAAGTGCAGCAGTCTGAGGGGAAAAAGCTATTAAGCTATTCAAGCTTTATGGTATCTAGGGATCTCTACAGTGTAGGGGTGGGATTTTGCTGTGTGTCGGTTTTACGAGAGTATTGTTGTCGAAGGGGTACTATTAGAACTTTTTATATGCCCCCTAGATCATAATATCTACGATTTGCGAAGGGACGTGTCTAGATTTATTTTCATCGACTTTTATAAAATTCATGCTACTCCGTTCTGTTGCGTGTTTGTTTGTAAATAAAATTAACTAATCGAAGAGAATGCAGTTCCTCGGCTTTCCTGCCAGGGACATCAAGAAAGCAATCTGCTTTGATCAATGCGGTGAAAACTGTCGTATCAGACAATTGCTATTCATTTGGACACTCCCCCTTTTTTATAGGGGAGCTGGTTTTCCCCAACATCTTGGGGAAAACTGCCTCGCAGCCAAAGTTAAGTGTGATTTCATTCCTCTATCTTTGACCTCATTGAATTTACGCACACCTGCCACTTAACTTTTTAATCGTTTAATTTCAACCATTCTTATTTCTCTTCCTTCGTAGCATCACCGTAAGTTATCAGGCTATTCGCCTCAAGGCTTCCGGTTCGAGCCTACCTACCTACCAAAACTTTTTTCTTTTTACACATCCAAACACCCGGGCAACGCCAGTTCAATACAACTCAAAAATAAGATTTTCAATCTTTTGTACTATGAATCATCTCAGATGATTTATAAGTTTGAAATGGAGGAATAGCATACAATTTCAATAGTATTTAGAAAAACATGTTTATCTGGTGCTGCCCAGTAGTTTTTATTTGGGTTTGTATTACTGTACACATAGATTCGAAAAAGTTGTCAAAAAACAAATATATATAAAATAATTGTTATCAAAAGCAAGATAAGTTACTTTTCTACCAAACTGGATATATTTTTCGTGTTTTTATTCAATGTAACATGTTTATTCAGCTCGAAAACCATACAGTGTTTACCGATGTATTGGAAAATTCAAGATGGCGTCTGATTCTCTCTTTAACACGGTAAGTTTGGGAAAAGGTGTTATAAATAAAAACCCAGATAAAATACTGTTAAAAACTCGCTCAATATATGTTACCGTGACATAGGTTGACATATATTCGGTGGGTTTTTAATAGTATTTTGTATAGTTTTTTATTTATAACACCTTTTCCCAAACTTACCGTGTTAAAGAGAGAATAAGATGCCATCTTGAATTTTCCAATACATCGGTAAACACTGTATGTTTTTCGAGCTGAATAAATGTTACATTGAATAAAAACACGAAAAATATATCCAGTTTGGTAGAAAAGTAACTTATCTTGCCTTTGATAACATTTATTTGTTATATATTTGTTTTTTGACAACTTTTTCGAATCTATGTGTACAGTAATACAAACCCTTTTATTTTTTTAAATACTATTTTGAAAGTTAAATATATTAAAAACTTTGTTATGGAAATATTTAAATCTCTAGAAATTATTAGATGCAAATAGTTTCCAAAACTTTCAATCTCAAAAATTTCATAAGGATTTAAGAATTTTTAAGTCAATTTATTTGACTTTCTATTCAACAGTTTAAATGCTTCTGAATTCCTTTCAAATTTTGACAAGTCAGAAAAGTAATTCATTTTATTTTTAACAAAAAAGAAAAATTTATTTCTAAACAAAAATGCATTCTGGTGGATTTAGTTTCCTATATTTTTAAATTGAATTATTAAAATGTTTTCTGCTACTGCATTTTTTCTTACTTCAATAAATCAGTTAAAAATGATGAAAAACATGCAAAATTTAATTGTTTGTACGTAAAACATTTATTTCATCCAATTTTTTTATCTGCAAATCTTTAAAAAAAAAAAAAAAAAAATATGCAACATTTTTAAAGCAGGACACATGATTTATGCTAAAAGTTAAATTCAAATTTAAAGTTTTAAAGGCTTGAAAATCATCTTCAAATTTCCAACGGACACTGTAAACATCACTGGACATATTTATGAATGTCTATTAATACACCTAATCTTGTTTGTTGCCCACACATAAATTAGATAAATATATATTGAATTATTTTATTTATATATTAATACGATAGCATGTGTTATTTTCTGTGTCACGCTTACATCCGAGTCATTTAATTGTTATGGACTTCCATTTCTTGTAATAAATAATTTTACCAAGAATTCTTCATTAGTTTTGGTTTCAGTTTCAATTCAAGCTGATGCATCCAAGTCATATGGATATATTTTTGCGATTTTTGAAATTGCAACTTTATAATATAAGAATCGAAGGAAAATTGACTCTATAATATATACAAAATCTGCAAGAATTAAAATATCATTTAAAAGTAATTTACGACTGGGCTAGGTCGGGCATCCCTGCTAGCTTAAATACTTTTGCAGTTTTAACAAAAAAGCTACAATATCAGAGCATCTCCATTTACACTGAACATCTCCAGAATGCCAACATCAATATATTACATATGAATGAGTCTCCTGTGGAATTTCCACAGGTCTCACTAGTTTATAAAAATCAAATATTTATTGAAATAAAAATTACTAAATGCCTAAGATAGTGCATATGAGTGCGTGCGGAAAATATCAGCAGCAGCGAAGGATGGCTGACTTGGAAAGAGATTAGCAGCAGCAGCAGCTGAAAAAGTGCATATGCGATTTGGTGCAGCGAGAAAAAGGACACCACGTGCTCGGGAGAAACAAAGTTGACGTTGAAAATGAGTCAAAGGTGAGAAATGGCCAGCGTGAGGTCACCAGGCGAGAGACTTACGTGGTGTTGAGACGAGGGGAAACTAACGATAATAAATGCTAGTGTTAAGAAAGAAAATATGCGAACTCTTATTTTTGTTTGCTTATTTCTTTTCGACTGTGCCTGATGGTGTGTGTGTGTGGGGGGGGGGGTCCAAGAGAAGTTTGAACTGCAATGAACACGGTTTAAGCATGATAGCAAAGTTACGGAAGAAATATTTCTGAAATCCTAATCATTGTAAAATAAAATGAGTATTTTACATTTTGTTAAGTCGCTACATGCAGTTTACATTGTAACGTACCAAATGAAGAAAAAAAAAAAATTGTATGAATCGACATAGTACAACTTTTACTGGCTTAATTCTGTTATTGGCAATTGGTTTTTCCTATCTAGAATCTGATCTTTACAGTAAGGACCACATCAAGGTTACCAACATCCAAAGTGAAAAGGAAGCTTCCAAGAAAGTATTTAATTTAATATTCATAAAATTTTTTTTTTTTTTTTTTTTTTTCAAAACAAGTTCAGATGAATGCAAATCATATTTGGATTCTTCAAAAATACAAATATGAATTACTTAGGACTTCTACTTGGTCATGGCTGACAGAATGAGAGCATGCTACTCCCGTGGATTGAATAAAGCGTTCTGTTCAAAATTTTGTGGAGATTCCCGAGTTCAACAAAATATACTTAAAGGGTAGGGGGTTATGTTGACCAACACGTGAAAATAACACTAAAGATGAGAAGAGTAGTCCAAATAATACAAATCAATCCTCATCTCAAATTCAGAACTGGAAATCAATAATTTGGATCAATTTCAATTTGGTTAAAAAAAAAAAAAAAAAAAAAACACTAAATTTTAATGCGATTCATTCTTACTAATTAGTACAAAAGCATTTACTTATTGCAAACTTATCCTTTTTTGTTTAAGTTGTTTTTTCACGTTTCAGCCAACTATTCCTCTGGCCTTCATTAGGTGGTAACTGCAATAACTGCTGAGAATGCAGTTCGGAGATTCAGAGTTCCTATCCCATCATGTTATCACCTAACGAAGGCCAGAGGAATAGTTGGCCGAAACGGTGTGAAACAACTAGAGGAATAAAAAAAAAAAAGAGGGGATAATAGTCCGCAATTAATAATCATCATCTCAATAAACATTCCAATTAAACACTATAAAAGCATTTGCTTACCTTACATTCATCTGCAGTTGTGTTGTGATACAGCGGGCATCCTGATATTGTCCGATGTGTATCATGTTTCCCTGTCATATGACCTAAAAAAATTCAGGAGACAGATTATTGACGAACCGCATTTTATAATCAAGATAGCACATCCCTTTTAAAATCATCTGTTCTTGGCAGAATGAGGTTGTACAAAGTTAAATTATCTGGCCAGCAAGATCAACCGACTGATAAACCATAAAAGAAATAAAACAGAATTCCTGCTTTCAGTGTAATTCAGACTACTCCTGCTGATAAGAATTCCTGTGTGGTGAAGATAATAGGAGGACATTTTACATGCCAGTCACAAAGATTTGAGTAGGGACATCCTGTAATAGAAGATACTACTCACACAAACGACGGTTCTGGATATGACCATAAACTATATTCGATGGTGAGGCCTCAGCTTGCAGGCTTTGGGAAGTGTGGAGCTACCCTTTAATTGCCATTGCTCCCGGATCCACTCTGACCCGGGGTGGTAGTACCTGTCAGAGTCCCAACTAGGAGTTAAATAGAAACAGACTTGAAAAAAAAATATTCTATAAAAAAAATTTTTCTTCAAAGTCACTGGATTTGGCATTAAATAACCTGAAAAGGGTAGATATGCCGTAAAACCAAAACAACCAACCCAACCAACCACACAAGCGACACCACCTGTTTAGCCTGTCAGATGACAGAATGAGAGGGAAAACAAAGAAAAGAAAAACTAAGTTTGTAGATGGATTCTAATGTAACAACTAGTGGAGAGTACTTGGTGTTGCCCATGTAGAGTATATTGGTACACATGGTTAAAAAAAAAAAAAAAAGTGGGTAATTAGTACTCCTTGCTAACCATTAGGCCAAAGAGGATAGTGAATTCAATGAGTTGATAATTAACTTAATAACCATAGGAGTCACCACGCATGCACAGAAATGAATGTTGCTTTTAAACCTGGCCAGGGCCCAGGCAAGCTTCCTGCTTTCTGTCGTTTGTGTTCAAATAGTTTCGCTTTATCTATAATCTAAAAGCGAAAATGTTTGTATGTGCATTGTTTTTGTATGTCCGCCAAAGGTTTTTTTGGTGGTGGGGGGTGGTGCTCAGAGAGAGTCACTAAATCTTACAACTTTTGTTATACTGTCTAGATTATAATATCTCCAATTTACGAAACGAAGTCGTCTGAATCTTTTATCATGTTACAAAATTTGTGCTGTGATTTCATTTTCTTTATTACTATGGGCCATGCAAGCTTCACACTTTCTGTCATTTGCGTTCAAATAGTTTCGCTTTATTATATGAAAAAGACAAATAAACATGATGATGGCATAATTTTTTTTTTTTCCAACACAAACCAAAAAAATGGTGTCCATTTGCGAACCTGATATTATGATCTCAGAAGTATAGGAAAACTTCTTGCAGCATTTAACCGACAGTGGAACCCCGATCTGAAAAGCCTTTCGCAGACATACACAAACGCTCGCGCCCATTTTGCCTTTTATATTTGCATATGAGGGGAATAGCAGCTATAAGAAGGATGAATTGGAGGACAGGGAATCAAGTTTTTGACAGCTGAAAAAGCATAGACACAGAGAGTTAGTGTTGTGAATTATGGTTTAAGTTAAGAATTTGTATTGAACATATATCCTTTCACTCTTTTCAAAAAAATAAATAAATAAAATATTTTTTTTTTTAAAATAAACAAAATTTTGCAACCGCAGATACTTCAAACTCCTAGGTTCAAATAATGCTGCAAAAAATGGAAGGTACTGGTTTGCTACAATTGAGATCCATTTGCAAAATCTAAAACAATACGCCTGAACTTTATCAATCCTTCAGTGTAAGAGTTAATCTGTAATGATCTCAACTACGAGAGAGAATCGTCAGTAAACTCCAGCAATTATATGACAACCCTAAGAAAAAACTATTTACATTCATACAGATATAGCAACTTGGCAGCAGAAACCAGAAGAGGCACTGGAAAAATATCTCTTGAATCTAAGGCATCTACACAAGGATTGCAACTATAAGGCCGTCAGCTTTGAGGGGCGTAAGTTCTGAGACTATAAATGGACTCCTATCCACATTATTCTTTAACAACTACTCGAAAATATAACAATGGATCTTTGATCAAGCCAGAGTTCTTGAACAAGCTCAGAAAAGTTAAGAATCCTTTATTTCTCAAACAGTTTTTACTGCTGCAACCTCTTCTAAAAGGTAATTGGGTAAAATCAAAATAAAACACTAAATATAACTGGTGTTGGACAGAAATAAAAAATTTTTATTTAAAAATGGTAATAAAATTTTTAAAAATATAGTATTTATACAGAATATGAACAAATAATAGCGTCATTATTTAGAAACCCTTCTTAACATGGGAGGAGGTGGGGTATTTTTTAAAAAAATTATTCTGTAGTTTCACATAATTTAATAAACAAAAGATACCGTGAAAATTGAATTTAACTTGAAAATCCTATTTTAAAAAATAGCAGTTTGTATACTGTATAAGTACTAATAATATTTGACAATTGAAGCAAATATTGTTGCTGGGCAAGAAAGTACACATGATACGACAACCATATTACCTTTAACTTTTTACAATTCGATTTTCAGTTCGGAGAATTAGATGAGAAGGGAGTCTAAGTAAAATTACTTTTTTTTATATAATAAACTAGCCTGGGTCCCTGAGGTGTTTGGAGATGTGTGTTGAGCAAAAAAAAAAAAAAAAAGTGGTAGTAGGCAGGCAGGCTCAAACCCGTATCGCGAAGGAGGAAAAGAACACGAAAAAAAAAAAAAAAAAAAAAAAACATGATGTCTTTGCTGTTGCATCCATCGCCAAAATGGAAGTGACAAAGATTTAAATTAAGGCTAGTCAATCGAAAAGAGGGAATGACTTTCAAAAATATTGACGAAAAAAGTGACCCCCTCCCTGTAAAAAAGTGCTGAGTTGAGGATGAAGGAATTAAGGGTTTTAGTCAATTTTTCGATATTTATCGTATGAAGGATCGAGCTTCGAAACCATACTTGATCTCGTGAAAATCTGTCAAAGTTTTAAGCAGACATACAAACATACATTCAAACAGACAGGTGAGATTTATATTATAGATGTTGGTAAATTTATAGTGTTTAATCCCCTCTATAAACTCAGCATTTTCCAGGAATCAGCAAGGATTCCTGTGAATTCCTGCTTCAAGTTCTGAACTCATTAACATTTCTATTTTGAAATTTCTTCAATAAAATAAAGTCATTAATTTTTTTATGGATGTACATAGCATGAATGCTGACCCCACGGCAATGTTGTATGACTTTTGATCCAAATAAAATATACTTATCCAAATACTCTGCGAAATGTAGTTTCATGCTGAACTTTTTAACAGTGGCCTATATTTAAATGGAATTATTTTATTAGAAACAAAGGTGCTTATTTAAAATTAAACCTATTTAAAAAAAATAAATTAATTGCTAAAAACCTTTATGATGTATGTATCAGTCACAAAACGAAGATGTCATATTCCCAAAAATCACATAAATCGATTAAGTAGTTATTTTTATATAGAAAATAATTTTTTTTTACAATTTTTAGCAACTTGATGGCCGTTACACAGGGATGCTCAGGATGACCCTCAATACATCATGGAGCCACGCAACAAGCCAACACCTTTATGGTGACCTATCACTAATATCACTGAACGTACAGCAGAGAAGGATGAGAGTATCCGGTCACTGCATGAGACACAGCGAAGAGAAAGCAGCAAGCTAGTTCTCTGGATACCAACAGATGGACACCCAAACCGTGGTAGAAAAACGACCCACATTGATAACCTGCTACAGGACAGAGGAATTGGAAAGTGTTCGGGACCTGCAAACTGTCATACGAGATCGAGAGAACTGGAGAAGTCGTGTAGATTTGGTGGTGAAGCGTCCTGAAAGACAACGAAGATGAGAGACGAGATATATCCATTACAAGGCTGATTATGATCTTATCTAAAAACGTGGCGGATGAAAACACTGTCTCACTTAGTCATGAAATTTAATTTTCTTAAAAAAAGATTAATTTGTGATTTTTGGAATATAACATCTTTGTTCTGTGACAGGTATGTACATCACAAAGTTGTTATTAAAGTTCCTACATTTTTATTTAAAAAAAAAAAGAAAAAAGAAAAAAGAAAAAGAAAAAAGAAAAAAAGAAAAAGAAAAAAAGAAAAAGAAAAAAGAAAAAAAGAAAAAAGAAAAAAAAAAGAAAAAAAAGAAAAAGAAAAAAGAAAAAAAGAAAAACAAAGAAAAAAAAGAAAGACAAAGAAAAAAAGAAAAAAGAAAAAGAAAAAAGAAAAAGAAGAAAAAAAAGTGGAATTGTAAAAAAGCATTACAAACAAAAAGTTTACCTTGAGAATCACATCCTGGAAATGGACATCGGGAATTTTCATTGTAATCTGTAAGTGGAGTGGCACGTTTCTCTGCAAAGCCATAAAGAGCCTGCAATTGGTCGTTTGCGATCTTCTCTTCTGGCGAAATTATGATTGCATTTGTATCGGCCTCCGTATCAGAACTCGATTCTGATAACGGTTTATCTTTATCTTTCTCTTTCTCGCTCTCTTTTTCTTTCTTTTTCTTTGACGCATTTTTCGGTAACCCTAAAAAACAAAATAAAATTTATAGCAAAAAACTTTAAAAAGAAAACATTTGCAAAAACATCAATTATTTTTATAATTATTTGCAATAGTACTCCTGCATTTTAAATCCCATTTTTCCGTGAGTCTCACTCGACAACGCCTGACAGACGACGCAAACTGCCAAGGAAAATGTTGAGTGAGCTTATCCAAAGAGAAACCCGAGTCATTAAAAGAGACACGAGTGAGCAGACAACTCCAAATTGGGGGGAAAAAAAAAGAAAGGGAAGCTTTTCATTGCGGGTCAAAAGAGCCATTGCAAAAACAATTGTGAAGTTACCGGAAACAGTTCTTGCATTCTGAAAAATTTTTGCATAAAATGCATTAAACAAAAATTTACCATCATCAGCAGTTTCATATTCTGACACGTCTGTTAAAAGTTTTTAGCAGACATACAAACAAACACAGATTTTTGCCCTTTATATTATAGAAGATGCAGAGCCTTCTTGGTGGTAGACTGGAAAAGTTAGATGACCCAAGAAAAACTGTATACAAACCGTCAACAATAATCTTAGTGATATTCAAATGGAATCAAGATTGCCAAGTTTGGAGGCTGATATTGTAAGATGTCAGAAAACATTAGACCTTTGACAAAGCACGATAAAATGGATGATAATTATCAGTGTTCAGCATTACTATTGTCAAACAACGGCACAGTCTATTAATCATGTGTATACAGTGTGATAACATAAGGAAGCAACACCTAGTCAATGAAGGTTGAGCATATGTATGGAAAGAAATATGAAAATCATATGACGTGTACTGTAGGCATTAAAAACACTTATTTATAAAATCCAACAAAAAATTGATTTTATAAAAAATAAACAAATAAAAAAAACTAGAAAAACAGCCATAATTGTAATCATGTTAGTAGTAGCTAAAAGTTTGTAAAAAATCTTTTATTATCGGCAGTCTGACTATTCAACGGATCTTGCTTGCTAGGACTTCAAACATGACATCATTTTTGAAGTGCAAAGGCCTGAATCTATATTTACATAGGTCATGGTAAAAACAAATAAGATTTGTCTCTGCAAGTTGTGACTAAACTGAGAGGCATTTTTTCAGGTTTTGCTTTTAGCACCAATTTTAACTGTTCTTGCAATTCTTGGATACAAAAAAAAAAACTCCAGAAATTAGGCTTAAGTAAATATGTATATATCCATTCCATGTGACACTAAGAAAAACTGGGTGATGGTATTTTGGGGTGCAAAATATCAAATTTTATTAAATGAATAATTTAATTCAAAAGCTCATCTCGTATTTGAAGGAGTACTCAACATCTGTAGTACTAAATTATCATCATCAGATTAAACTTTTATCATTCAAAATTTATTATACACTAGCGAGGGGTACCCGGCATTGCCCGGGTGTTTTTCGGGGTATGTGAAAAAAAACTTGAAAATGTGAAAAAAAAAAAACAGGTGCTCGTGAAAAAAAAAACCCGAAGCCTTCACGACGCGCAGTTGGAAAATAGTAAAGTGTTAAAAAAAAAACAGGTGCGTGTTTTTGATTGACGTGACGGCGATAGGTATTTGTTCGGGACAGTTTTGAATGAGGTGAATAAATCGGTTTGTTTGTTTTTAAAAACCCGCTCCCTGTTTATTAGGAGGAGCGAAATGAAAGCTACAGTCTGATATGACAAAGTCGACATTGAACAAACGTTACTTAGCTCTCTTGAGAAAACTGGCTTTCGGCCTGTGATTAGAGTCGAGTTTCGCTTTTTGTTTATACCGAAAACCGAATGTAACGCGTGCCGATGCGGGAAATGTGTAATAATTAACGTTTGAAAGTCAATAAAATTAAATAGACAGGCGAGCTCCGTGGTTAAGTGCGAGATATTACAACTTATAGATGATATAAAAAGTTTTAAGAAGTTGTGAAGCGAGCGCTTCTCTGAAAGAAGCCTTTTGTGGACATCGAGGAAAAGCGTACATACATACATTTTCGCTTTTATATATATAGCTTATAAAATGCTTACATTTTTGAAAAACTAAAATGATACATTTAATTTTTGACATCATTTTTTTTACTTACATTTTCCAAATTAAAAAAATTAAAGTTATATTTAAATAGGTCAGTTTTGAAAATTAGATTAGCAAGTCTAAAACAATTGCTTTGAATAACATAGATGACTAAATTGTGCTTGCAATTTTAAAAAAGTAGAGTGCATCTGTCACACTAAACTGTCAATGAAAGAAAAAAAAAAACAAAAGGAATAACTTATATTTCATCATTTCAATTTTGAAAGATTGAAATTACAATTTGTGTGAACTATCAAGAGATAATTTTCAGATCCGAGATATAGCAAATTAAAAAGCTCCAGATTACCTAATATGATAAATATAACTAGTCTGTACCTACTCCTTGAGTGGTGTTGATACAATACCTGAACATTCTACCGCATTATTAATTATCTTTAAATAAAATGGATCCATTTTGAACTAATACCGAATACAATTCATTTATGTTTACTTTTTACAGATTATCAAAAAGAAGTCACTTAGTTTAAAAAAAAAAATGTTCTTGTGTTTTGTCAATTTTTTTAAATTTATAAAATATGTATCAAGTTTTTAAAAAATCCTCGGCTCAAGAAAAAACAATCTATATTGTATGATTTGTCCCTAAAAGTTGGGACACGACAGCCATTAAACTGAGTGGCACTTATAGCACCAATTTCAACTGCTGTTGCAATTCTCTTGTACAAAAACTCAAGAAACAATAGAGAGATATGTGCAGAACAGGAGACTTTGATGGTTTGGCCACACTGAAAGAATCAATGAGAGTTCATGGGTTAGTAGATGTAAAACATTTAAAGCAACAAGATCACTTCAGAAGAAGAAAGGCCAAGGAAAACATGAGAAGTGATAAGAATGGAGTTGAGAAAAAAAAAGGATAAATTCAGATCTGGTTAGAGATAGATTAGTTTGGGAGTCAATTTCTAACAAAACGTTTTCTTCAAGAATTCAAAATTTGTAAAAAAAAAACTATATTCCATAATTTGTCCCAAAAAGTTGAGACACAACAGCCATTAAACTGAGTGGCACTTCTTTCAGGTTTTGCTTTTAGCACCAATTTCAACTGTTCTTGCAATTCTTTGATACAAAAAGCTTAAGAAATAGTGCTTGGTTAAACTTGGTTATTGTTAGGATTAACCTAAAAAAAAAAAAAAAACAGTTATCTCCCTTAGATAGAAAAGCGTGATTGCCCTTGGATTGGAAAAGGAAGGCGACAAAACACTTTGAGAAGAAAATACATGCTTCAAAACCAAGAAACTTATTGCACATCCAGTGGTTAAAAATATCATAAAGTCAATCGTAACTTGTAAATCTGTTAAACATTCCACTTAGTTGTTGTATGATTTTTACATTCAACACATTTTGAAACACGTAACAGTTATTAATCTTTTATAATTCTTACAATTTATGTTTAACAGTCGGCGATTCTAACCATTCAAACATCAGACAAGAGCCATAATCTTTTTTTATATATATACTAGCGGGGGTACCCGGCGTTACCCAGGTGTTTGGAGGTGTGTGTGCTCTTAAATAAAAAAGAAACTGAAGGGGTGGGGGTAGGATCGAACCCGAAGCCCTGAGGCGAAGTTTGAAAATAAAATGTGAAAAAAACATGAACCGTTCGGCCAGGCAGAATGAGTTACTGAAAGATGTTTGAATTTATTTAAGTAAGAACCAAATTGACAGGAGCCCGCACTTAAGTCGTAGTGCGTTACAATGACGACGTAAGCAATGGCTATTCAGCAAATGAGGTCAATGACCAGGTTTGTTTATTATAAGCGAAGTAAAAAAAGAAAACAAAAACTTAAGGGGGGGTAATCAAAACATCGAAAAAACACAAAAAAACTTAACGTAAGGCAAACGAACGATGTTAAATGTAAAAATCGAAAAAACAAAAAAGAAAACAGAAAAACGAACGTTAAAACCAAAAACAAAAAAACACGTGAAAAATGGCTTAAATAAGCCTGTTTCGATATTAAAATTTTAAAAATCGGTGAGTACCCGGGTGTTTTTGGGTGTCGTTAAGAATAAGCGAAGTAAAAAAAAAAAAGAACAGAAAAATGAACGTCACATGAAAAATGGCTTAAATAACACTGGTTCAATATTTAAATTTAAAAAAAAAAAAAAAAGACATCTCACACCACGATTTGAACCCAAAACATTTAGATAACGAACCAACGCACTAACCAACTGAGCTAACGCGACGTACATGAAATTTAGTCAATTCTTCAACTATTTAAAGTAAATCAGGTCATGACGTCATCTGACGCATGCATAGAACCGGTCGTCAATTTGGTTTTAAAAAGAGGGTGCGAAAATTCAGATACCACAGATTTTTGTAAAATTTTAATAATAGGTATAAAGAATAAATTAATAAATTTTTCCAAATTTCAGTTTCTTTGGAATATTTTAAAGAGGTTTTATGGGCGAAACCTTTGTGTTGAAAATTCAAATGCATCAGATTTGCATTGAATTCAATGCATAATCATTAGACGCAGATTAAACAAGATTCACGATTTTCAATTTAAGACTCCTTATGTTTAAATTTAAAACATTTTCTAGAATCATCAAAATCATCTGCTGGATTTTGATCAAAATTGGAATAATTTTTTTTTTTTTTTTTTGACATGGAGGTCACCACTTATCAAGGCCCAGAAGCCACTCGGGGATAAGGGTTATTGTGTGTACAGTAATCAATGGGATAGTATTATAGTAATCGTTAGTATTGGAGATTTGATAAAGTGTCTTACTTAAGGGGGCGATTTATCAGGAATTTGTTTATGTTGGACTTGAAGACATCCAAGTTGTAGTCAGGTGGGAAACAGGCAAACGGAAGAGAGTTCTACAGGCGTGCACTTCTAAGAAAGAAGCTTTGTTCATGGAATCTATGTTTTGATTAAGGTAAAGATAAAGAATGGGGAAAATTACTGACAGTGGTTTCAGCTAGACTGGTGTTTTTCGTGAAAGATTGACGAGGGGGGACAAGCACTTGCCATGGAAATAACGATAAAACAAAGACAGGCTCGCAACATCTCTTCTGTGAGAGAGAGGTTGCAGGGAAGAGAAAAGGGCATCCCCCACTAAGCCACAAAGTCTATCTTGTACTCTGTCAAGGCAGGATAGGTGGTTTTTAGCAGCTCCAGCCCAGATGTAGCAGCAGTACTCCATCCTTGGACGTACTTGGCTTTTATATAGATAGAGAATTGCATCAGTAGTGAGATATCTTCTGGAGCGGTAGAAGGATCCCATCATTTTCCCAGCGACCTGGGCAACAAACTTGATGTACGTGTTCCATTTCAAATCAGGAGTAAAGGTAAAACGCAGGAGCTTGTCAAAACATGGAGCTTCCCCAAGACGAGAGCCATCCATGTAAAGATAGGAGCTTGGTTTTAGATGCATTAAAAGTAACCAGCCACCTCTTCCCCCACTGTACCACGCATTCAAGTAAATCAGAACAAAAAACAACTTAACGATAGCGATTTAAAAAGATAGGGGGTTTGGTGGCATGTGGGCTTGAACCCGGAGCTTTGAGGCCTATAGACTGAGCCTGAACACCTGCGCTACGGTGACAATGTTAACGTAAGAGCGATTAAAGTGAGTCAAGTCAAGGAGGTTTTATTGACAGCGGCACTTAATGAGGTCATCGCGGGAGTGTTACGATGACGGGGCAAAAGTAGTTGCAGGCAGGTAGGCTCAAGCCTGTAACACGAAAGCGGAAAAGAAAATCTGACGTCTTACCGCTACTCCATGATGCAACCGGAAGTTTGGAACATTAAAATTAGGAAAAGTCAATCCAACCAATACGATGACTTGCAAAAATGGCTCGCAAAAAATCGACCCCTCCTTGTAGAAAACTGCCCAGTTGAGGGTGAAGAAATTAATGTTTATGGACAATTTTTTAATATTTGTGGTCCAAGACGTTGAGCTTCAAAATGATACTAATCTCGTGAAAATCCGTCACCTCTATTGAAAGTTTTAGCCAGACATACAAACATACGTACATACATACATTTTTTGTTGACCCCCCCCCCCCCCCCTGTCGAAAATTGTCGATTCTGGTGTGAAAAAATGAACGTTTTGGGCCAATTTTTCGATATTTTTCGAGCAAAGGATGGAGCTTCGATGTGATACCGAGTTTGTGAATTTTCGTCACCTCTGTCGAAAGTTTTTAACAGACATCCAAACATACACACATACATTTTCGCTTTTATATATATAGATGGACTTCCATTTCTAATAATATATAATTTTACCAAGAATTCTTCATAAGTTTTGATTTCTGTTTCAATTATAGCTGATGACACTCAATTCATCTATTTTTTTTTATAAATAATTTTATCAAGAATTCTTCATAAGTTTTCGTTTCGATTATAGCTGAAGGAACTCAAGTTATATATATATATATATATATATATATATATATATATATATATATATATATTTCATAAGTTTTGGTTTCGATTCAAGCTGATGCACCCAAATTGTTGAAATTCCAACTTTATAATATATAAAAACCAATAGAAAATTAACTATAATAATATATACGAAATCTGCAAGAATTAAAATATATTTAAGCACACTTTATAACCGAGCTACGCCAGGCGTTCCTGCTAGCTTAGATACATACTTTTACAATAATATCAGAGCGTCTCCATTTATGCTGAACATCTACAGAATTCAAACATTGATATATTACATATAAAAGAGTCCCCTGTGGAATTTCCATAGGTCACACTAGTTTTAATAAATAGAAATTCCTAAAGTTTTAGTCAATGTTGATTACTATGTCCATTTTATCATTTAATGGACTTAACTCATCATCGGTTGCATATTTCTTTCTTTTTCATCTATATTTGGATTAAAAAAGAAAAGCAATTAGTTTAATATCTGTTTTGCATGCTGGCACATGGATTTCAGAAATTGACTTCCAAACTACCCTATTTCTGGTCAGATCTTTATTCATTTCTCTCAAATCAATACTAAATAGTAATAAAAGGTATATCAATATTATGAACTCAGCTGAGATGGGTAATTCAGCTAGTCTAATATATATAAACAGCTATATGTCCACCTGTCGGTCTCCATATTTTCAAACTCTATCTCCTCCGAAACTAGAAGTTGCAGAGTGGCACGAGGGCCTTCAAATGATTGGATTTTTTACAGGTCTTTAACCGGTTAAAATTGTTTCTAGGGAGTCAAAAATGGGTTAAAATTGAAAAAAAATCGTTAAACATTTTGTACATTCATCTTTAATTTTTTTATCGGTTCACACGCGTGTCATATTGGTAAAGTGGTAACATCACCAGCTTTGAATGCTACAGTTTCGGTTTCGATTCTAGCTGATGGCCCCTAAATACTTTTTTTTTTTACTTTTGAAATCACGACTAATAATATATACAAAATCTGGAGAAATTAAAATATCACATTCAAGCGTATTGTACATGTAAGCACTCCCCCCCACCCCCCGGTTAGTTAACAATAAAATTTAATACTTTGTTTACTAAAACTTTATAAAATGAAATGGAAATTGCATAACTGGCAGATAATCAATCCCTCCTTCACGTACGGGTTATATAGCAAGCGAGACTAACCTCTCAAACTTTAGCAGAGCGAACCAGAGGATGAAAGCTCCAAAATAAAACGCACTTCCTCACTTGTCCAGGTGTTGTTTCTGATAGTCTTGTCACTGGACACAAGTATTACCAGGTCAAAACTGCTGTTGAATGCTGCACAACCGTTGCATCATTTTCAGAAAATATCCATTGTCTCTAGGGTTATTTATTGCTAAGTCTAGATGCTTGCTTCTGCAAGGGTTACAAACTGCATACATGTTTCGTCCTTAATTCGTGGTGCTGTCTGAAGATATTGGTTTGCTGACATAAAATGCACCAAACATTGATGTTATTATTTTTTTCCATTCCTTTTGCAAAACTCAATCATGTTCTGCAAAATGACAAACAAAAAAACAATTTTCCTCTACAAAACAACTAAACACCATGAAGCATAAAAACTTTCTCTAAAATGACTGAATTTGGCATTAAATTTTATCTGAGAGTACGTCTCTCAAGCTCCTTGGCCTAACGTTCACTGGAAACATGAGTTGGAACAGTTACATCGAGGGCATTGCCAGGGCCGCTGCAAGGAAGGTGGGCGCTCTCTACTGTGCTAGAAAACTTTTAACACCCGAAAGTATCCTGTACTTCTATAAGGCCACTATTCGCCCATGTATGGAGTATTGCTGTCATATTTGGGCCGGTGCATTGGCTACTAGTCTCTCGCTCCTTGACAGGGTTCAAAAGAGAGTCGCAAATCTGATAGGCCCTAAACTGGCATCAAAACTCCAGCCTCTGTCCCATCGTCGAAACGTTGCATCCCTCTGCCTGTTCTACAAGTATTATAATGGTGAATGCTCTGAAGAACTGCAAGCACTTGTGCCCCCACGACGTGAACACCCTCGACAGACCCGACAAGCTGCAAAATCCCACCCCCACACAGTAGAGATCCCTAGATGTAAAAGATCCTTCTACTCCAGTAGTTTCTTCCCCAGAACTGCTAGACTTTGGAATTCCATTCCGGGTCACTGCTTCCCCAACTGTACTGACATGCATAAGTTCAAGTGCAATGTGAACCAACATCTCGCTGCCCTAATCCCTACATAGTACCCCAGTAGATGTTTCCCCTGATAGTAGCCCCCTACACCAAAGTGGCAATGTGCCTTGTTTGGGGTGAAAATGTAAAAAAAAAAAAAAAAAAAAAATTAACACAAAAAAGGGTTGATATGCCGTAAAAACAAAACAACCAATCTTCCTTATTTGATGCTTTGTGATGTGACACGTATCATGACTGCTAATTGATTTTCTTTTTTAATCCAAATATAGATGAAGAAGAAAGAAAACAAAATGCAATCGAAAAGAAGGAGTCCTGTTTACGCACGGGCCTGTGTAGACACGTTGCAAGTAAATTCTTTATTTAGATCTGTATGGGTATCTCGGTAAAAACAATATGCAAAAGACAAAAAATAAATAGATGCTCAAGCCTATTTCAACATTAATAAGAAAACCTAAAACTTTCTCTATCACATTGCGGACAGTTGAGATTTTTAAAAAAATCTTATGTGAAACGCCTAATATTATCCATGCAGTGCATTCTTTATACCATAATATGAAATAGGTCAACATTATTTTCAAAACTAATCTATATATATAAAAGCGAAAATGTATGTATGTGTGTTCGCTTTTTCTGTGTGTCTACAAAAGGCTTCTTTCAGAGAAGCAGTCGCTCGCTTCACAACTTTTTAAAACTTTTTATATCACATATAAATTGTAATATCTCACAGTTAACAACGGAGCTCGCCTGTCTATTTAATTGGCTCGATTTCGGGAAGATAAATATTCAATATTTGTCGCTCACCGCATGTGGGTTAGTCTTTTCCCATAACATCTTGGGGGGGAAAAAAAAAGCGTTCAGCAGTAAATGAAATCCCGCAGTCAAACTTGACCTCATTAACTCATTAAAACGAGCACCTGCTAAATCCAAGTAATTAAATTTTCCGTAAGCATGTCGTGATGGGGCAATGGTTAACGTTGCACGTTTTTTTTTTCACAACTTTGCCTCAACGGTTCGGGTTCGATCCTCATACTTACTTTTTTTTAACCCCCCACCCCACACACACACCTCCAAACACCCGGGCAATGCCGGGTACCCCTCGCTAGTCTATATATATATAAAAGGCAAAATGTATGCGTGTGTGTGTGTATCCGCTAAAAACTTTGGACACAGGCCACGGATTTTCAAGCTCGAACCTTCGCCCGACAAATATCGAAAAATTGGCCCAACACATCAATTCCTTCACCCTCAACCAGACCCGTTTTTACCAGGAGGGGGTTGAAAAAAAATTGTATCTTCATGACAAGATGGCTTCTACGTATGCATCGACACATGCAAAAGATGTACTTGAATTCGTTTAAATACTATAAAAACCGACCTACTTTCGCCCACGCATCCATAACGCGATGGGTTAAGTGACAGCGTCGTTACCTTAAGATTCAATCCCAGTTATCAGATATATTTTTTCTCGATTTTTAAACATTTAATATTGAAACACAGTTATTTATACCATTTTTTTCCCCCCACTTTTCACTGTTTTTTTTTTTTTTTGTTTTTATTTTTCCTTTTTTTGGTTTTTGTTAAACCGATTGTTTTAAAAAAGTTTTACGTCCGTTTGCTGTTTTTTTTGTTCTGTTTTCTCTGATTTTTTAAAAAAGTTTAAACAGGGTTATTAATTTGCTTATTCTTCAACCCCCCCCCTACATACACACCTCCAAACACCCGGGCAATGCCGTCCTTTTTTTTTTTTTTTTTTTTCTTTGGTTTTATTTTTCCGATTTTTTTAAAGAAGTTTTAGGTTTGTTTGCTTTTTTTATTTTTGGTTTTTCCAATTTTTTAAGTTTAAACAGGGTTATTACGTTGCTTATTCTTTACCCCCTCCCCCTTCACACACACCTCCAAACACCCAGGCAACGCTGGGTACCCCACTAGTTACATTATATATCTTGATTTGATTGACATTCTGTTTTATGGATAATATAGTCTATAAGGCTGGGACTAAACAAACGTTGTAGAGCACAGGTTCAAATCTATACAAGCTTCATTTATTTAAAGGTATTACTCACACACTCTTTGCAGAAAGGGAGTTAAAATGAAAGAAAATTTTATATATTTTTTATAAAGTATTAACTTTCAAATGGCACATGTTAAAATTTGAGCCCAATCAAATTATTACTTTATAAATTAGTTATTTCAGTATTGAAGCTACTGTTAAAAATTTTCAAAACAATTGAAAAAGTTTAACTTCATCTATAAATATAAAAGCGAAAATGTATGTACGTATGTGTGTTCGCTTTTTCTGTATGTCTACAAAAGGCTTCTTTCAGAGAAGCGGTCGGTCGGTTCACAACTTTTTAAAACTTTTTATATCACGTATAAATCGTAATATCTCACAATTAACAACAAAGCTCGCCTGTCTATTTAATTTGCTCGATTTCGGGAAGATAAATATTCAATATTTGTCGCTCGCCGCATGTGGGTTAGTCTTTTTCCTATAACATCTTCGGGGAGGGGGGGGGGGGCGTTCAGCAGTAAATACTATCCCGCAGTCAAACATGACCTCATTAACTCATTAAAACGCGCACCTGCTAAATCCAAGTAATTAAATAAATTCAAACGCGTTTCCGTTAGCATGTCGCGGTGGGGCAATGGTTAACATCGCAGATTTTTTTTTTTTCACAACTTTGCCTTAACGGTTCGGGTTCGATCCTCATGCTTACTTTTTTTAACCCCCCCCCCCCAAACACCAGGGCAACGCCAGGTACCCCTCGCTAGTCTATATATATATAAAAGCGAAAATGTGTCTATGTGTGTTCGCTAAAAACTTTCAACAGACAGAACAAAAATTCACAAACTCTGCATCATATGAAAGGCCCATCTTCGCCCAACAAATATCGAAAAATTGGCCAAAAACGTTAATTTTTTTCACCCTGAAATCAACACTAAACTGTCCTCTCATGATGCGATCGGTTCTACGCATGCGTCAGACGACATCATAACCTGATTTAGTTTAAATATTTGAAGAACTGACACAATTTCATGTACGTTGTGTTAGCTCAATTGGTTAGAGCGTTGGATCATTATCTAAAGGTTTTGGGTTCGAATCGTAATGTGAGATGGCTTTCTTTTTTTTTCTGATTTTTTTTAAATTTAAATATTGAAGCAGGGTTATTTAAGCCATTTTTCACGTAACGTTCGTTTTTCTGGTTTTTTTTTAACACCCCCCACCCCTCTGCCGACCACACACACCCAAAACACCCGGCCAACGCCGGGTACCCACCGATTTTTTTAATTTTAATATCGAAACAGGCTTATTTAACCATTTTTCACATGGGTTTTTTTTGGGGGGTTTTATTTTTCAGATTCTTTAAAGAAGTTTTAACGTTCGTTTTTCTGTTTTCTTTTTTGTTTTCTTTTACTTCGCTTATTCTTATGTTTTTATTAACACCCCCCACCACCGCCTGAGCACACACACCTCCAAACACTCGGGCAACGCCGGGTACCCCCCCCCCCCCCCGCTAGTCTATAATATAAATCTCACTTGTCTGTTTAAATGTATGTATGCATGCCTAAAACTTTCGAGAGAAGCGACGGATTTTCACGAGATCAGTATCATTTTGAAGCTCAACCCTTCGGATGCCAAATATCGAAAAATTGGCTAAAAACATTAATGCCTTCACCCTCAACTGGTCACTTTTCTACAGGGAGAGGTCACTTTTTTCGCCGAACTTTTCGAAAATCATCTCTTTTCGACTGACTAGCCTCAATTTAAACATGCGTTACTTCCGGTTTGGCAATGGGTGCAACAGCAAAGACGACACATTTTTTTTTCACATTCTTTTCCTTCTTCGCAATATGAGCTTGAACCTGCCTGCCTACTACCATGTTTTCTTGTTTTTTTTTTTGCTCAACCCCCTCCCAAACACCCGGGCAACGCCGGGCACCCAGGCTAGTCATAAGCCGTGTTCACAGTGGGTATTAAGTTTTGTTTAGTTAATCAAAAATAACACTACGATTCAGAGTATTTGTTTGCAACTGTTTAAATATAACAAGAGGCTTTTGAGTGACAATGGATGAAACAGTGTTCTACCATTTAACTCTGGAGTCAAGTCGTGTCAGCTAAATGGACAGCAGCAAGTGAA
The DNA here is from genome assembly GCF_053919585.1 of Euprymna scolopes. Classification (NCBI taxonomy): domain Eukaryota; kingdom Metazoa; phylum Mollusca; class Cephalopoda; order Sepiida; family Sepiolidae; genus Euprymna; species Euprymna scolopes. The sequence continues at coordinate 161,009,577 of NC_136489.1, read as the reverse complement.
AACCATCCAAAGTGACAAAAGATGCAAGCATCAGCAAACAAGATTTCTGTTTCTGTAATTTGGGACGGCAAGGTATTTTTGTTCATCGATTACCCTGAGAAAGGAACGAAAAGTTATGAATAGTTACTAGCGTTCCAAGCAGGCACATTAAAGAAATTCCTGGCTCGAACATTGAACTATTGATTGAGAGGGAAAAGATAACAAAATACCAAGTTCTTATGTAGAATATGAAGAGAAACTGGAATCTTAGGAAGATTTCTATCATTCCAGTAATTATACGAGCAACTGGACTCGTAGAAAAGAATTTAAAAAACTACCTGCCAAATATATCCTGTTAAGTGCAATAGAGATTCAAAGAATTGCACTTAAAGGAATGATCAGAATCTTAAAAAGATCTCTCATTCTGGATTAATGTCTGGCATCCAGCTTGAACAAACTAATAAAATTTAAAAAAAACATAAATTATATTCCAATAATGTTTTATTCTTAAATTCTATAAATAAGTAAAAATCAAAATAAAGATGAATAAAAAAAATATTAAAATAAATATTTAATGTGATGCAGAGAAGTCATTTTTGTTGTAATATGAATCATACAATGTTAGATGTAAACTTTTAATATGAAAAATGTAAGATTCTATGGTTTTTATTTTGGTAAATGGCATTATTTCTATATTTTAGTATTTTGAAACTTGCGCAGAAAGGAGAAAAAATACTTGAAGAGAGAGACCTGTATTTAGATGTAAAATCTCGTGTAATATACAGACATGATCGTAAGAAAGAAAAGAAAATAATAGTGAAGATATGACAAAATAGTTATCTATTAAGAAAAATCCCTAAAACTGTGGGAGCAGATATAAGGGTGAATCAAATTACTCCTGACCTATGCAAATGACCATTTAGAGAGCTAAATGGCTGGTGGAATAATTAATATATTAAGGTTTTGGTTTCTAAAGCTACAATGGTCAATTAAATAAGTTTTTAATACTAATAATGCAAAATGCAAAACCAGTTATAGATTAAAAACTACAGCTAAAAATTCCACCCAATGTGGTATTAAGTATTCTTGACATATTTGGCGCTATAAGATCGGAATTATAATACTATTGTTGCTACTACAGAGTTGAAAAAGCACCGAATTTGGCATAAAGGATTGTTGAGATACAAGATGTAATAAAATTAAGAATACTAATCATAAATTCTTTTACAATTGGCAATTTTTTTTTTTTTTTTTTTGCTTATTAATTATTCAACATGATATAGGAAATCCATAGACTAGGCTTTCAAATTCCAATAATATGACACGAGGGCAGAGTTAGACACAAGGTTGGTTTTTAATATGGGGGATCCAGCTCTCCAAAAATGGGTGTGGTCCCCCTCTGGTGCTGCATGTGAGATGACGCCACAAAAAATAGTGAAGAAATGATGAATGTCAGAAGTGTGAAGGGCCAACGTTGCCTTCACATTTTCGCCAAGTTTCAGAAAAATCTAATTGATAGGACAAAAGTTATGGGGTAAAAAGTGTCATTTTTTGCAATTTGGGGGCATTTGTGACCCTTTTTGAGCTCCTGGGAATGCCAAATCCCAGTGAAAATGGACAAACGGTGCAGTTTTATGCCTTAAGACATGTATATTTGAATTCAGCACCATGGAAAACCACTACATAGACATACATGTCAAGTTTTTGGAGTAATATAAAAAAAAAAAGAGTATATATATATATATACTCTTTATATATATATATTATTCCTTAATTGGAATTCATTTTTTGAGATGAGCATTATATATTAATTTATTTTTATTTCGGACTATTAGTCCTCATCTTTATTAGTTGTTTTTTGATTTTTTTTTTTTTTTTTTTAATTGGTTTGTTTATTCACAACGTTTCGGCCAACTATTCCTCTGGCCTTCGGGGCCCATGGCGCAGTTGATAGAGACGTTGAATCTCTACGGTTCCAGATGAGCATTGTCTGAAGAAAGCGGTTTAAATCCCACCCAAAGCGTGCCAGAGGTTAATTGGTCAAAATGTGGTGAGAAGACAACAACTACGGATGGCAGTGATGGCTGAGAATGCAGTTAGGAGATTCGAAGTTCCTATCCGTCGCGGTTACCACCTGACGAAGGCCAGAGGAATAGTTGGCCGAAACGTTGTGAATAAACAAACCAATTAAAAAAAAAAAAAAGATCAAAAAACAACTAATAAAGATGAGGACTAATAGTCCGAAATAAAAATAAATTTTAAAAAAAGAGCTTCAAAAAAGCATGTTTTTTTAGCCCTAAAAGTCCCAGAGGGATGCAAACCAGAATTTTGTTAGGGTCACTCATACTGAATTTATACTAACAACAGTAGTCTCCACATTTTGGCCAAGTTTCAGGAAACTCTAATGAATGGATCAAACGCTATGGGGCAAAAATATGTCATTTTTGGCCATTTTGGGGCATTTTTGACCTCTTTTGAGCCCCTGGGGGCACGCACAATGGAAATTTTCGCAAAAAATTTTTTTACTGTGCACATCTATTTAATGAAATACAATTTGTGGCAAAATTTCAGGAAAAACTAATATACAGTTATCTGGCAATTGTCCCGAATAACGGACGCACGGACTCAGGGACGCCACTTAAAACATAGGTCCCTCTCCGATAAATTGGAGGACCAACAAAAATAAAAAAATTGTCTCCGTCATGAAGGGTTTCTCCTCCACTAATCATGGACGACTTCAAAGTTTTTATTAATTTTCTTGCAAAGAGTCTGGTTTGAAAAACCAGACACTATGTGTTCAAAAGGTAAGAGATATGCAGAAGTTAAAAAAAAAAAAAAAAAAAAAAAACTCAATCTGCAAACAATCTGAATAATTTTATGAAAATAAGAGAGAGAAAAAAATGTTTCACCTTTTTTTGGTTTTACTGTGATTTCTTTTTTGTCTGAAGGTGGTTTTTTGGCAGAAACATCTGAAAAGAAAAACGATGAACAGTTTACAAAATGATTAAATAATTCCAAAAGAGAAAACAGTTTTGTGTGTGTGTACATCTCCTAACAAAGGATATTAATATCAATGTATCAGAACTTTAACCTAATGGCCGTTAGAAGTAATGGCAGTCTATAATTTGCAATGTTACGTTAACACACTGGCTCTTGTTAGACTACCAGTTAAGAAATGTTGAGCCTGATTAGTACTTAGATGGGTGACCATTTCATCTAGCAAGATTAGATATGGGTGTGTAAAATAACGTTAAAAACAGAATTCTTCACATAAGCTAGAATAAGAAATAATCGAAAAATTTCACAAGATAAAAAATAGAAATAGAGCTATGTGCACCGAAAGTTGCTTCACGGTGGAGACAAAATAGATTTTGTTTCTTGCGTGTTTGACATTGACGTGGAAAGACATCTTTTTCTTTTTTCAAGGCTCTTCCACCACATGTATGGGAGTTGACTGGAAAGATGCGTCAATCTAGATGTACTTGCTAGAGAAAATAAACCAAATAAATCAAGCAGAAACTATGATACAACCGTGATAAAATAACAGAGTTATTGTTCTTTTTAATTTATTTTATTACAGCTGGTGATAAAACAAATTAAAAAGAACAATAACGCCATTATTTTCTTAATACCATAAGAGATTTCTTGGCCTTCAGGCCAGGATCAAAGTGTAGTATCTGACTGATGCGACACTTCGAATTTTTGTTCTCCGTTAGTAGGGGAGAAATCCTTCATGATAGAGACAATTTAAAATTTTTGTTCCTTTTCTCCACATTAAAAAAAACGACGCTGGTGTCTAACTCTGCCCCGTGAGGAGGCAAAGTAAATAGGAACTCCGTTATTTTCTTGGGGTGTATCATAATTTTTTATTTCATTTCTTTTCTTACAGAAACAAAGAGAATAAAAGAAAAAAAAAATTCAACATCTCTAAAACAACTGCCAATGTCACTACCTACTGAGCTGACGACTTAGAAGATGCCACAACCAGCTGCTTTGTTTAAAAGAACTGCTCAACCATAACCCCACATTGAGAATACCAGTTACTGTGTAAGTTTGGAAGTGGCTGTAAAGTCACTTTCTCTAATAATCTTGGGAAAAAAAGATGGACCCATCTCTCTTCCTATCATGGTTGATAGACAAGATTTGGTAGGGCTAAAACAATGCCCATCTTTCTACTCTTTCCTCAGCATTGCTTTTTGTCATCTTGAATTTTTCCTTGCCACTGGACTTTAGAAATACTCAAGAAGGAGTGATATGGCTAGCAATTACACAAATCTGGTGTCAAAATAATTTTTTTTTTTCTAAAGAATAAACAAATTTTTTAGTTATCCTTCAAGCAAGTCTGTACAGTTGTTCACCCAAATGTTTGATTCCAAAAAATCCAAAAAGGTCAGACTTAAAACATCTACAATATAAATCTTATCTGTCTGTTTAAATGTATGTATCTATGTTTGTATGTCTGCCTAAAGCTTTGGACAGAGGCGATGGATTTTCACAAGATCAGTATTGTTTTGAAGCTCGACCCTTTGAATGACAAATATCGAAAAATTGGCTAAAGACATTAATTCCTTCACCCTCAACTGGGCAATTTTCTACAAGAAGTGTTCGCTTTTTTCACCAATATTTTCAAAAGTCATTCCCTTTTTTCGATAGACTAGCCTTAATTTAAACCTTCGCCACTTCCGGTTTGGCAAAGGACTCAACGGCAAAGACATCACGTTCTTTTCCTCCTTTGCGGTACGGGTTCGAGCCTGCCTGCCTACTACCACTTTTTTTTTTTTTTTTGCTCAACACACACCTCCAAACAACCAGGCGACGCCAGGCAACCAGGCTAATCTCCTATAAAAAAAATAATGTATACATACTATATATTATTTATAACATTTTAATGAGTATGGGCATGGTTTTCAAGACTCTGTAAGTTTGTTTTTTTTTTCCAGAAATGAAATTCATTAAAAAAAGAAAAAAAAAAAAAAAATTTAATGTTCATAATATTTTTGTACCTATTTACTATGCCTCCCCGCGGGACAGAGTTAGACACCAGGGTCGTTTTTTAAATGTGGAGAAAAGGTACAAAAATAAAAATTGTCTCAGTCGTGAAGGATTTCTCCTCCAACGAAAGAGAACAAGAAATAGAAGCGCAGCATCTGAAGAACAGATACTACACTTTGATCTTGTCCCGAAGGCCAAGAAAAAAATATTAAATTTTTAGTTTTCTCTTTAAAAAGAACTAATCCAAATGAAAAACTAATAAGAACTAATAAATAATCAGAAAGTAATATAGTGCTACATAGTTCAATACAAATAATAAAATCACAATGCAAGAGACAATTTACTCCTTCACTCCAACATCTCTTGGCAGACAATGTTCTTTTCTTTTTTTTTTTTTGAAGGTTCCTCATTTTATGTATGTTTCACTGACTTTTTACTTCACTGCATATCAAAATTATTACAAATTCCTTTCTCAAACCATTAAAACAATAATCAAATATTATTATAATATTTGCAAACGAGGCTATATCAAAAGTAGGTCATTCTCCTATTCTTGTGCAAGGTTGCCAACTTGGCTTTTTTAAGTGGTACAAAATTCTGTCCCAGAAAAACATTAGATGATATTTTAACTGGTGTAAATCGTCATCTGAAATTACCTTGCACTTTTATCTATTTGTTTATTGCAAGTTCAACTGAAACAAGAAAACAATTCAATTTAATTTATATTTTTACAAGAGGAAAAAAAAGAAAAAAAAAGAAAAGAAAAAGGAAAAAAAGGAAAAAAGGAAAAAAAAGAAAAAAAAGGAAAAAAAAAGAAGAAAAAAGGAAAAAAAAGAAAAAGGAAAAAAAGGAAAGAAAAAAAAAGAAAAAAAAGAAAAAAAAGGAAAAAAGGAAAAAAAAGAAAAAAAAGGAAAAAAAAGAAAAAAAAGGGGAAAAAAAAAAAAGGAAAAAAAAGGAAAAAAAAGAAAAAAAAAGGAAAAAAGAAAAAAGAAAAAAAGGAAAAAAAAGAAAAGAAAAAAAAAGAAAAGAAAAAAAAAAGGAAAAAAAGAAAAAAGGAAAAAAGAAAAAAGGAAAAAAAAGAAAAAAGAAAAGAAAAGAAAAAAGAAAAAAGAAAAGTGAATTTCTGTGGTTTCAATATATAATTTGCATATGGCTGCAATAAAAAAGGATATTATGAAAAAAAAAAAGGGTCCAGTATTTGGCAGCGAAGAGAACACTGCAAAGTCATGCTAATAATGCAAATGTGGGAATGCTATCAATTTTTTTTTTTTTTTAGATTATAAACTATTTTTGGCAAGAAAAGTAAAGTTGATGTGACTAAGTTGCAAGTCGGATTTTTTTAGAGTTGGCGTTGGCATGTTTTGGAGAATTTTAAATAAGGATTTGAGAGTTGGACATTTAAAAATTGTCATGTTATGAAGAAGATTGAACAACAGTTGGAGTCAAATTTTTGAAAAATGATGTCAAGTTATGGAGAAAATTAAATTATGATTCGAATAAGACTTTCGATGAATGGCGTCATGTTATGAGAAGATAGTTACGATTCGAATCTGACTTTTTATGTTTGAAGGGCTAGTCTTGCCGTATATGGAGGGCTAGTTGTATATGAAGTACTAAAGATGTAGGGTGTCGATCTGAGCACAAGTCTATATGATGTGAAATGATCTTTAAAGGTCACAGGGGCATGTGGTTACAAAATATAATTTGCATATGAGAGGAATAGCTGTGGAAAAGAAGAATTAAATTATAGAGGAGATCATCATCTTGCGACCACAGTGGAGATGATGAACTTCGGTAAATTCTATATTCTTTTCATATGGCTTTTGATGTGTGTGTGCGCCACCACCACACATTTAAAGCAGGAGGATAAACCTGACCATCCATTTACATACGGTAGATCCGCGGGACACGGTGGTTCTAGGATACATTTTTTTCAGGTTACAATGTGGAATATGATGTTTTTCCAGCCCCGGTGTTATTTATAATGTTATTTGATTATATACATGTGTATTATATACTGTACTGTGTTTTGTTACTAATTTTTAATGCTGTATCCCGGAGTTCTACTGCACAGCGCCTTGGTAGTCCCAAATGGTCACCTATCTGGTACTAGCCAAGCTCAGCATTGCTTAACTTTGGTGATTTGATGAAAACTGGTGTGTCAATTGAATAATTGGCAGTCAAGAGAACACTGCAAAGTTGTGTTAATAACATGAATGTTGTCGGAGTGCTGTCAGTTTCGTTTAGATTTTTAGATTATGTAAATAAATTTATTTCGAAACCAAAGAAGTTTTTTTCGGTGTATAAAAGTTCAAAAACATCTTTAGGTAAAAATGAGTTTACTTAATTTAGTTTATCTATTAAAATAATCATTTTTTTTAATGAACAATTTAAAAATAGATTTACTTAAATACAAACAAATCGAGAAAAGTGTACAATAATTTCAGAGGGGAGGGGGGGAGCATTACAATGACTAAAATTATATCATGTGATCTAATATCTTCCCAGACAAGAATTTGGTACGGATCAACTCTACCAGCTATGGTCTATGATAGAATGTATAAGTTAAAAGCAAAACTTACCAGAAGATCTTCGAGTAATTCGGGTATTTGCAGCAAAATCTCCGTCTTCATTTTCCACAGGAGAATTATCACTTTCTTCTGAAGCAGATTCAACAGGTTTCTGAAAATTAACATGTAAAAAAATTATTATAATCACATACATAGATTATAAAAGAAAAAAAAAAAAAAAAAAAAGAAAGTGGATTCTCGTTTTATCTACTTTTACGATGTAAACATCTGTAGGGAAGATTGTGGTGTGACGGCAGTCACGGAGACAGGCTGTTAAGGGTGGGATGTGCAAACTCGAAACCTGACCAATAAGGCGACAAATCATCAGGTTCGATCGAGTTTTAATTTGCATATTAATGAGAGAATATAAGGCCGGCAGTGAAGATGTCAGAAGTTGAGTTGAGTTGAGTTCTGGAGAACTGGACTGAACTGGTCGGTGCTGAGAATGTTCGAATCCAGTTCAGCTTTTTTTTTTCTATTAGAACATCAAATTATTTTTTTTAAAGTGAATAAGAAAAATATATCAGTATTATTTGTTGGATTTCAATTTACACAAGTAAAATTCTTTTATAAAAAAAAATTTTAAATAACTTTTATACAATCAGAAAAACATTTAAAACTTAACCTATTTATGCATGCATACTTGTGCTGGTCAAAAAGAAAAAGAACATGTTTTTTGGCACTAAATTCTTATTAAGGATAATCTGTGAGATCTAATTGGTGCTAAAATATCCCTTTCATGCTAAACTAACTGAAATAGTTGTTTTACGACAGAAGTTTTTTTTTTCATATCAATTGCAATGTCAGTTTTTGAATATTTCGTGTTTCAAAATAATAGAACAAGGCAGGTAAGTAAACAAAAAAGTTTTTTTATTAATATAAATACAAATAAAATTAATCAATATTTAGTAGCAGCACCTTTTGCCTTGAGAACAGCATCAATTCACCGAGGCATGGAATCAACAAACTTCTTGCAATCCTGTGTAGACAGTGAATCCCATGTGTTCTGGATTGCAATCTTCATGGCCACAAGGGTAGTAGGTTTTTCTTTGCGGAGCTTCCTCTTCATCTGGTCCCACAAGGCTTCAATAACATTCAAATCTGGCGAGTTCGCCGGTCATTCAAGAACAGGGATCGATCGTTCTCGAAGCAAGGAAGACGTGGTCTTGGCAGAGTATGCTGGTGCCAACTCATGTTGAAAAATGATGTTTGTAGCCTCTCTGTCAAACTGGTTATCCAACACTGGCAGTAAATTAGCTTCCAGGATATCTTGGTACACTTTTGCTTTTACAGTTCCTTTGATGAAGCATAAATTACCAACACCTTTAGCACTCATACAGCCCCAAACCATGCAAGACTGCGGGAACTTCACAGACTTTTTAATGCATTCTTGGTTATACCGTTCCGTAGTTCTTCGTCGCTGAAGGAGATACAAAATCGAGACTCATCTGAAAAAAAATCACACACCGCTATTCGTCTGCAGTCCAGGTTTGATGAGCAGTTGCCCATCGCAGCCTCTTCAACATCTGCTTCTTGTTAAGGAGCAGTGGAGCAGTTTGGTGGCAGCTATACGATTTCGGTATCCCAGTTGCTGGAGCCTTCGGTAGGTAGTGCTTCTCAAAATGTCGGCACCAGAAGCGTGTTTCCACACTTCAATGATGTGACTTGTTGATTGGAATTGACTTTTCTTTGCCACCTTGTCCAGTGCCTGGTCTTGTCTTTCGGTGGTGCTTTTCTTTCATCTGCATTTCTTGAGATTGCTGTTGGAAACACCCTCAGCACCTTTCTGGAGCACTTTGGTCACCACTGATCTTGAACATCCTACCTTGATTGCGATTTCCATGTGCGTCTTTCCTTCTGCCTGCAAATCAAAGATACGCTGCTTCTCAGGCAAAGATATGTCTTTAGAGCGACCCATACTTATACAGTATTATTAAATCACTTTCAAAATCTTTTTAAACAATATTTGCAAAATGTTTTGAGTTTAAGATTACTAAACAACAAAATGTTCTATTAAATTGAAACGTTGATTTTTCTAATGTGACAATAATAAAGTACTCATTGTCTGCCATATGCACCTCCTCAAATGATTAAAAATAGTTTCAATTGTTATTTGAATATAAGATATCTCACCTGTACAATTTACAAGCCGAAAATTATCCCAAACGAATGAATTTCCATATGTTCTATTATTTTGATCAGCATGAGTAGATCATGTTTGACGGTGTTATTATTTATCCTTTTCAACGTAAAATACTCCTGACAAATCCTACTAGTAATAAAATTTGATCCCCTCACAGTAGCGGTCCACAGACACAGAAAATACTACTCCAATAACTTCTTACCTCAGACCATTTGCCTTTCAAATTCCCTTCCTGCTCCATCGATTGTACTAACTTGCAAAAATTTAAATGTAATGTGAACAAACATCTTGCTGCACAACTCCTCACTTAAAATGCTCTGTATGAATCTGGTTACTATTTACAGTAAACAGCCTCTTCAGGATAATTCCATGTCAAAGCACCCATAAGTTTATGATTTTGAAACCCATTGTTCTCCAAATTTTGTTTTTAACTTTCATCACAGATGACATCATAAAAACTAAGAAATCCTAAAAAATTTAAGCATGTAATTCTCAGCAGTTTCCAATTTAGATCATTTTTAGGTTTCACGTAAATCATGCAAGACGTTGCCCTGGCAATATTTAAAAAATTACATTTTCTTGAATTTATTTTTCTTAACAGTTTGTTCAAGCTGGGAATGGGGCATCCTACCGAATGCCAAACATTCACCCGCTAACTTATATATTCCAACTAAGAAATCTTTTTAAAATTCTAACCGTCCTATTAAGTGCAAGTGTTTGTATCTCTCTTGCACGTGGTTCACCAGGTATATTTGCCAGGTACTTTTCCAAATTCTTTTTCATATGTCCAGTTGCTTCTATAATTACTGGAATGATAAAGATCTTCCTTAGATTCCAGTTTCTTTTTTCATGTCACATGCAAGATCTTGGTATTTCGTTATCTTTTGCCTCTCTGCTCTGTTTAATCCAGCATCATTGGGAGACGCTACCTTCTACTAAGGTTGCTTCTTTCTGATCCTCACAAAGAAGAAAACTGCTCCAATGAAACTAAACGTACAAAATGCACAGAAAATCACCTCTAAAAATTGTGAAATATGCAAGTGAGAGAAAGAAATCCTGACAACCAAATACACATTCCAAAAAGCACATAAAGAAGTAGTGAATTACACCAAAAAACACATTCACAATAATAACCCAACAAGCAAACAAAATGCACAACTACACCCTCCAGAAACCCGAAACATAACAAAAGAACTAAAAAAACATACTCAAAGAATTAAAATCCTTTTTATCTGAACAAAAAAATAAATTTTAACAGTTGCCCTGTCAAGAATACATTGACTGCCCCTCCTGCAGAGAGTAAAATTCCCTGAATGGGACCCCCTGTTGATCCTGGTGGTTGAGCAGATCATGTTTAAGGATAGGAGATGCAACACGCCACCTTGGTCCTTACTTGGGCTAAGACAGGCAGTTGGATAGGCCCGATCCAATCAATCGGTTGGTCATAACTAGCACTGAATCAGACAAACGCAAGAAAATACGCTCACCTTCCCCACATTAGACAATAAACTGATTTAGTAAGCAGTGGCTGAAGGGTCAATCAACTTGCTGAAGAATGGATAAAATGCAACTGGAAAACTAACATCATTGGGAACATTAACTTCTACTACAGTTGCTTCTTTCTACCTATCCCATATAACTATCTCAGATTTAACATTTTCAAGGTACATAGCTATAGCAATTGTATAGTCATAGTGGATGATGTACGACCTATTTCCAACTGGTCTTTCTTATATACTAGCATGGGTGCCCGGCATTGCCCATGTGTTTGGAGATGTAAAAGAAAAAAAAAAAGTGCTGGTAGGGAGGTAGGCTCGAACCCGAATCCTGGAGGTGAAGATAGAAAAGAAAGCGTGAAAAAAACCTTGAAATCTTACCACTCGGCCACGACGGGATAGAAATTGAAAAGCGTTTTAATTCAATGATTAAAAAAGTGAACTGACAAGTGCGTAAAGTTAATGAGGTCAAACATCACGCGACTTAACTTTGGCTGCAAGCCAGTTTTCCCCAAGATGTTGGGGAAAACTAGCTCCCCATAAAAGGGGAGTGTCCAAATGAATAGCAATTGTCTGATATAAGGGGTTTACCCCGCATTGATCAAAGCTGATTGTTTTTCTGGACCTCCTGGCACGACTGCCAGGTACAAGTCTTTGTTCGGAATCAGTTTCGCTTATATACGGAAAAGCCAAATAAACATGGGGAGACTAAGAAATACTGTGAAAATAGCGCGTAAAAGTTGCCCAAATAAAAGATACACACCACCCCCTTTCGTAAATCGTAGATATAATCTAGGTAGCATATAAAAAGTTCTAAGAAACAGACACGTTGGAACGGGAGAAAATTGTTATAATTTCAAAGATCGATGTCCCAGACGGCAAATATCGAAAAATTGACCAAAAAGATTAATTCTTTCACCATCAACTGGACCATTGTCTGCTAGGAGGGGGTCAATTTTTACCGCTGACATTTTTGCAAGTCAGTCAAGCCTCGGGTGAACAACATCACATAAAACAGGTTATTTTGAATGCCCGTGACATCACAATCACAGTGGATGCATCGATAAGACCGTTTGCTTCTTTTTCATCTCCTTTTCCTCTTGCGCATTACGGTTCGAGTTTGCCTACTATTCCTATTTTTTTTTTTTTTTTGCCCTTGCATGGGTACTCGCTATTTTGAGTTGTTTTAATTCATTTTTTTTTTTTAGGGCTTTGGTTGCTCAACCAACCCCCTTACACACACCTCGACACACCCGCGCAACTAAGTTAGTTTTAAAATAAGTTTTAGTAGTTTAAATAATATGCAACACATAGTTTCTGCTCTAGTGGTTCAACCAGGATGGATGAAATTTTCATGGTTGGATAAACTCAGTTACTAGAAGTGTTAATATGATCTAACAGTGTGTATTTGCTGTTCTAGCATATCGAAGGTAAATAAGCTCTGTTCTATATGCAACAAATGTGCCATACACACCGGCTTGCTCATCATTCACATTCAGAATTGTGTTCTCAAAACCTATTAATTACATCTCTCTCTTCGATTTGCTCTTACAAATTTTGCTAACTTCTATAATCACAATGACAATAACCATAAAAAGCATTTAATTCTCTGGTAAAATCTGTCTCATAAGCAAAACATATTGAGGTTTTTAGGCTCCAAAATGTGGATGAATTTTTCTTGAGATAAATCTGCAACTAGTGCTTATATACTATAACACTGTTTGCTATATTACGATACGAAAAGCAGATCAGCCATCTATAATATAAATCTCACCTGTCTGTTTAAATGTATGTATGTATGTTTGTATGACTGCCTAAAATTTTCAACAGGGGTGACGAATTTTCACGAGATCGGTATCGTTTTGAAGCTCGTCCCTTTTGGACGACAAATATCGAAAAATTGGCTAAAAACATCAATTCTTTCACCCTCAACTGGGCACTTTTCTACACAAATTTTCACCAATATTTTTGGAAGTCATCCCCTCTTTTCGACTGACTAGCCTTAATTTAAACCGTTGTCACTTCCGGTTTGGCGATGGGCGCAACAGCAAAGATGTCACGTTTTTTTCCTCTTTCGCGGTATGAGTTCGAGCCTGTGTGCCTACTACCACTTTTTTTTTCTTTTTGCTCAACACACACCTCCAGGCAACGCCAGGCACCGAGACCAGTATGTTATAATTAACAGTGTATCAGTAAGTAAAGATTGATGCTCACCTTCCACAAAAGTGTGTCACTTACGAAACGCATTCTTACACTTGAAAATCAATTATGACTAAGCAGAAAAGGGAATGATAAAACAATGGAATTTCATAGTTCTGTCACTATCTATACTGTATAGACACCTGCAGTTTTAGGCAAATCGAAAATTCTGATGAAATAAATCACTTTAGCTTCAAAACTGAATTGAGAAACAATACTGGGAATCAGAATTTGACAATTTACGCATTTGCCAAGTCAATCGGACTCGTTTTTCAGACGATGTAAATAGTTTGCATGATTATCTGTTTATACTGAGTCCGGGCATTCGATTATTCATTTCATTTACAGCAAATTTTCCAGATATTCAACAAAAACTGATCTACATTTAACCCAAAAACTTTTGCTTCTTTAGAAGAAAATTTGCATAGGTAAAATTCTAGAAAGCATGTATGAACACCAATCTATTTATCTGTTATATTCATAAACTTTGATCTTTTTCTGCCTTTCTGATTTTGCAAGATCTGCAGAGGAAACTCTGACCAAATTACTTCTAAATCGATCCATTTTGAAAATATAATAATATTGTTACTATTTTGACTTTTGTTTTTTTGTTTGGTTATCCGCAGCATTTTAAAATAATGAAAAACATGTTTAGCTTACAAGAGTTTAACTTTTCCAACTGAAAAACCGATGTGTTCCTCTAATCGAGCAGTTTCTAAAATATAATGTTGTTTCCTTTAGTTATCCTTAAGTGATTTAACTTAAAAAGACACAGGCAATAGAAATGTGATTCCATAATGGTGAAAATTTGAAAATATTCAATGATGATCCCCTTGCTGTTGAAATCCTTATTGGATAGAATATTACACTGTAATAGTACTTTGCTACCAAGATTTCGATGGAACACTGAAACATCTTTCATTGCATTTTATTTCTGACTAGCAGGGGTACCCGGCGTTTCCAGAGTGTGGAGAGGTGGTGTAGTAAGGATATTGAAAAAAAAACAAAAAAAATTTAGACGCAGTAGGCAACCTGAGTGGAGAGAAGTGTGGAGGAAAAAAAAAAAAAAAAAAAGTAGTAGGCAGGTTCGAACCTGTAACATGAAGGAGAAAAAGGTGAAAAAAAAACAAAAAAAAAAAGCCAACTGCTTATCCCCCACGCCCATCACGACATCACCGACGTTCGAAATAAGCTTAGTCATTGCAAGGAATATGATGACTTTACAAAAATGTTGATGCAAAAACTGACCCTTCCTTGAAAAAATAAAAAAAAAAAAAAAAAAAAAAACGGCCCAGTTGGTGGTCAAAGAATTAATCTTTTTTTGGTCAATTTTTGGATATTTATCGTCTGAGACACTTACCTTCCAAACGATACCAATTTTGTCAGTGTTCGTCACGTGTGTCAGAAAGTTTTTGGCAGACATTCTCACACACACACACACACACACACACACACTTTCGCTTTTATATATTAGATGACAACACACACAAAAGTGTATTCGTTTATCAAACCGAGACAATGATGGTTCACTACACTCGTGCATTATTGGCCCATGTCAACAAAATGACTTACTTCAGCGACATCTGTGTTGATCAATATAAAAATAATACCTTTATAAATTTATATCTTCATAAAGAGAACTTTAGGATTACTGTGTAATGGATTCTCTTAGCAACAATCTTTGGAAAATCTCCATGTGATGGAATAAATGGTTGAGTAAAACATACGGCAAAACAGTTGTTGTTTCAATGTTCCCGATACTGGATTATGAACGCATTCTAGAAGTCTGCTTGAAGATGTCTGCAATCAAGTTCTTTGATATTAATATGGAACTTATGGGGGGGGGGAGAAATGTTCTATTGGAATATCTGTAGTACAGCAGTGCAGGTTGCAATATGGCGCGTGGTTCAGTGGGGGAAGATGTGGCTGGTTACCTTTAATGCATCCAAAACCAAACTCCTATCCTTACATCATCAACGCTCTGATCCCCATCTGGCATCAATTGTGATGGATGGCACTCGTCTGGGTGAGGCCCCGTGTTTTGACAAGCTTCTGGGTTTGACCTTTACTCCTGATCTGAAATGGAACACGTACATCAAGTCTGTTGCCAAGGTCGCTGGAAAGATGGTGGGATCCTTCTACCGCTCCAGAAGATATCTCACTACGGATGCAATTCTCTATCTATATAAAAGCCAAGTACGTCCAAGGATGGAATACTGTTGCCATATCTGGGCAGGAGCTGCTAAAAACAGCATACCCTGCCTTGACAGAGTACAAAATAAACTTTGTGGCTTAGTGGGGGATGCCCTTTTCTTTACCCTGCAACCTCTCTCCCACAGAAGAGACGTTGCGAGCCTATCCTTGTTTTATCGTTATTTCCATGGCAGGTGCTCGTCTGAGCTCCAATCTCTGGTCCTCCCTCGCCAATCTTTCACGAAAAACACCCGTCTAGCTGAATCCACTGTGAAAAATTTCCCCCACTCTATATCTGTGCCTAAATCAAAACGCAGATTCCATGAACAAAGCTTCTTTCTTAGAACTGCACGCCTGTGGAACTCTGTTCCGTCTGCCTGCTTCCCTCCGGACTACAACTTGGTTGTGTTCAAGTCCAATGTTAACAAATTCCTAATGAACCGCCCCCTTAAGTAAACATATCAGCAAATCTCCTCACTAACGTAATGTACTTGCAATAACCCTTATCCCTGAGTGGCTTCCGGGCCTTAATAAGTGGTGATCACTGTGTAAAAAAAAAAAAAAAAAAAAAAAAAAAATATTCCTTGCTCCAATAAAAACTGCGGATTTCGTCTTGTATAAGAAAGGTTTTCAAAGTCTCCAAGGGCACAAACATCATTCCAGCAACGATTCTCTTTTGCTTTATTCAAGAGTAATTTCTTGTTAATCTTTTATGACCTGGTTGAACTAATTTGTTCAGTTGTAAATAAATGAACATAACAGTAAAAATAAAGTGGGAATTGATTTAAACACGCCTTGTACATATTAGTTCAGTATCTGGGTAGATGTCAGATACCTCCAGATTGCAACTGGCCATTGCTTACATTCAATATGCCACCATCTAAAATCAATAATGAATATTTTTTAATCATCTGCATCATAATTCAGGTACTAAAGAGTTAAACCATCTAGAAATTTAAATTTTTAACTTGCATCAGAGATGAACATCATAAAAATTTTTAAATCCTAAAAATTTAAGCAAATAAATTCAATTCAAGCGGATGCCAATTTAGAGCATTTTCCATTTTGCATAAATTGTGCAAAACATGATATAAGGGACTACTATCAGGGACATGAGTTGCATGGAAACAATGTAGGGAGTTGAGCAGCAAGATGTCTGTTTACATTACACTTGAACTTCTGGGGAAGCAGGAAACTGGAAGGGAATTCCAGACTTTAGCAGTCCTAAGGAAGAAACTATTAGAGTAGAAGGCGTTCTGGCATCTGGGAGATCTCTACTGTGTAGGGGTGGGATTTTGCTGTGTGTCTAGTTTGTCGGGGGTATTTATGTCGAGGGGGGTATTTACGTTGAGGGGGGTACAAGGGTTTGTAGTTCATCAGCACCTGCTATTAAAATACTTGCAAAACAAGCAGAGGAATACAACATTTCATCAATGGGACAGCAGTCGAAGCCTAGCTGATAGTACGGGACCTATTAGACGGGACCTATTAGATTGGCAACTCTCTTTTGAACCCTGTCCAGAAGTGAGAGACTAGTAGCAGATGCATCAGCCCAAATGTGACAAAAATACTCCATACATGGGCGAATAGTGGCCTGTAGAGGTACAGAATAATTTCAAGTGTATGTAAGTATCAGTTTGTTCAAGCTGGGGATGGGGCATCCTACCGGCTGCCAAACAGTCACCCACTATCTTATATATTCCAACCGAGAGATCTTTTCAAAGTTCTGAAGTGTAATTCTTTGA
The DNA here is from genome assembly GCF_053919585.1 of Euprymna scolopes. Lineage (NCBI taxonomy): Eukaryota > Metazoa > Mollusca > Cephalopoda > Sepiida > Sepiolidae > Euprymna > Euprymna scolopes. The sequence continues at coordinate 160,992,260 of NC_136489.1, read as the reverse complement.
ATTTCTCTTGCGCTTGGTTCACCAGGTATATTCGTCAGGTAGTTTTTGAAATTCTTTTCATGAGTCCAGTTGCTTCTATAATTACTGGAATGACTGGGTTTTTTTTCATGTCGTACATAAGACCTTGGTATGTTGTTATCTTTTCTCTCTCAACTCTTCAATCCAACATCAATGGAGACACTAACTTCTACTACGGTTGCTTTTCTCCTTATCCTATATAACTATGTCAGGTTTAATAGCTCCATTTTCAGGGTACGTAGCTATAGCAATTGCCTAATCATAGTGGATGTCGTACGATTTATTTCCAACTGTTCGTTCTAGTATATGCTCCCCGGACTTACTGGTGCATTCGATATTCAACTTTTTAGAGACCGTCTAGTGGAGATGTTTACACACACCATTGTGCCGCATTGTATAGTAGTTGTTTCCTAGCAGAACCTTACAGCTGGATGTCAGGTGGTTCACGCTCTCTACTTCTGCACTCGTTGTCATTGCTGAAACCACTCATCTTTTATAATCCTCTCCAGTTCAAGTAGAACAATCCTCTTTATAGCCAGTCTATAAAACCTTTATCTATATAATCCTAAGTGAATTCTTCCAGAAAACACTTGGCACACTGTTGGTGGATCCATTCTTCTAGTTTTTTTTTTTTTTACAATGAAAGTCCTTGGTGTATTTTTAGCAGCTCTTTTGGGGTTTTTTTCCATAGCAGAGTTGTTTTCTGATTCTGTCCCATTTCTAAGACAGTTTTGTTTAAAATGTTTGGCCAGTTTGGTGATGGAGAATGTTCTGCTGGTTCTAGTTTCATGATGATGATATACCATTCTTTTTTTTTTTTTATTTAACTTCAGTAAGTTTTAAGATATCAAGGGGCTCCCTCCTGGAGCTAACACTTGATTCTGTTATGATTTAAATTTATAACCGAGGGCTCTTTTAAGAACAGATGATGTTCCCTTTATGGCTGCTATCTGTATTTCATTACAGCTTGGTCTTCCAGGGATTGCTTCTAAGTATTTCTGAAGATTCTTTTTTATTAAGCCAGTTGCTCCTATCATAACCGGTATAATGTTTATTTCTTTCAGAGACCATGTCGTTTTTAGATCATTAAGTCTGGAACATGATGTGACCCTGTAAATTCACTTGGGCAATTTTTTTTATTTTAGTTTTTTTTTTTTTTTTTTACTAGAGGAATCCAAAAAATAGCATCAGATTTGCTCAGAAATTAAGCCTTCAATGTGATTCTATCAGATTTTGAAATTTTTAACTAGTGCCCCAATATGAGCTAAACAACAACAACAAAAAAAAAAAATGTGGCTGATATGTTACTGGAATTATTTCTTTTGGACATTCTTGCAGACACTATGCAGTACTTCTATAATAAAAATGGTAAAAATTATTGTTTTGTTAACTCAGATTCCATTTAAAGGTAAGTCGCTTTTCAAAGGATTCAGAAATACTCTATCAAGGGAAGCAACTAGTTTGGGTATGCAAGATGAAGTTTGTAAGACCATCTAAATTTATATAAAATTCATATTGAAATAAGTTTTTAAAAATAAGTTAAAAAGTGAAAAATAAAACAATCTCACAGTGATCAGATATTTACAATAAAAGTCGACTTCACAACAAAAAACAATATACAACTTCATATGTTATTATGAGAGTACTTGATATGGCATGGTTAGTTGTTCCCCATTCATTGAAATGAAATTCATCATCTGGATCCACATTGGTCTATTTTTCATCCAAAAACTTCTGCAATGCTTCTTTGCCAGGACATGTCTCACAACAGTGCATCTTGCATTCCCTGTTGGAAGAATCACAAAAATAGTTTTGAAATCAAATCCTTGTGATATCCCAAGAAGTTTCACATTCTGATGTATGCTACACACATAAACAGATTAGATACTTGTAGACTCAGTTAAAACACATCGTTTTGGATGCAACTGAGAAAATTTAAAAAAACCCACTTTGACATTGGGATATTTCTGCGGCAGAAAATTCATGCAGGTTACATAGTTTTGAACGCTTTTGTTTACGAACACCCTTTGCAATACTAACACAGTCAATTTCGCCTGGCATTTGAAAGCTGTATTCATCATTTTCATACATGTGTACCAACAGTTCTACCATTTCTGGAGAGAGTCCCCCCCCCCTTTTTAAGGGCAGGCTTTGAAAGAATACCAGTCACCTTCTTCCATTCTTTGATAGTTTGAACAACATACTCAGACACCTTGAAGAATTAGGAACAATATTCATGAACTACAAATCAGAAGCAAGTGTCATGATTTTGATTTGATTGAGGGTCAAGGTTTTTTTCAATTTCTTCAGACTATGCAATCAATCCAATTCTAATGCTTTCTCTTTGATTTCTTTTTCAAAACAAACCAATTCTGACATTATAAACTTTGTATATAGTCAACATGTCACTTTTGAGTGTTCCAATCACTGATCTTAATTTTCTTTTTACATTGTGAACATGACAGGAGCAGCACCTTCAAATGACAGAAGATTTTAGACTAATACTCGATTTTTGGAGGTGGATAGGGGTAGAGGTGGGTGCAAAAGTTCTGTAAATATATTGCATTGTTGTCTGCATCCATCTTGTCTGCATCATTGATCAGTCTCATATCTTTTTCACAGGCAACAAAAACAAAAAAAACATGTCCTGACGTTACATTTTTTTTTTTCAAACTTTCTGACTACTTCTAGGATTTGCCAATGCTGAGGAATGGCAAAATAAAATCATAAAAAAAAAAACAAACAAATAACATTTTATATTTTTTATAGTAATTACTAAAGTTTGTCAGTGTTTTTACTTAACAAAAATATTTTAAGTTTTAAACATTTTTCAAAACCCTTTAAATCAACTGCATTCTTTTAAAGGTCACCTAGTAAATTCAATTCATGCAAAGTTTCATTGTGTTTCTGTTATTTTTGTACATAAGTAAAATACATTTACATCATATTTTAATGTTATTTTATTATCTACAGATTGTTTTTTTTACTATTTGTTTAAAAAGAATATTTTATTTTATACATTATTGCTTATACCAGTGAGTATAAGCAATGAAAAATTAAGTTAAAAAAGAAAAGAATCGTTATTGCTATAAGAAATTAGGCCAAAACTTTTCTGATTCTGGATAATTGTTCCAACACTAATCTAGATATTGACAGAACAACTTGTTGCATATGGGATATGGCAGGTATATTAACACTTCTAGTAAGAGGATCAATTCAATCATGAAATTTCATCCATTCTGGTTAAACTATTAGAGCAGAAAATGTGTGTTGCTTATGGGAAAAATATTGTAAAAGAATGAAATTTTATCTAATGTAATAAACAAGTTGCATTCAACACTATTATATATTTTAATTAGGTATAGATAGTGGTTTTCATTGAAAATTATTTTAGGGTTCCTACAGTCTATTATGATGCACTAATTCAGGTCCTCTGCATATTAGACATATTTTACTGTAAATAAACTAACCAACTAATGCAGGCATAAAAAACAAAGAAACATTTTGTCATCTTCTATCTATATATACAAAAGACAAAATGTGTGTGCACATTTTTTGTATGTCCGGTAAAGGCTTTTTTTTTGGGGGGGGGGCTCCATGGGCTTACGTTTTAGAACATTTTATATACTGTGGAGATAGTAATATCTACAATTTGCGAACGCGCGTCGCGTCTAGATTTATTTACATCGACTTTTACAAAATCCTTGCTATTTCAGCTCCCCTTGTGTGTGTTCGACAACTAATCTAAAGCAAAGACAGCGTTCCTGGCTTTCGTGCCAGGAACATCCAGAAAGCAATAAAGCTCTGATCAATGCAGGGAAAACAAATCCCTTATATCAGACAATTGCTATTCAATTTAAACAATCCCCTTTTTATGAGGAGCTGCCCTCCCCCAACATCTTGGGGAAACAAAACCAGACAAAGTTGGGTAAACAAACCCAAACAAGAGGTAGAATATGCAGAGGTACAGGATACTTTCAGGCATAAGTAACTTTCTAGCACGGTAAAGAGAGTTTACCTTCTTCGCAGCAGCCTTGGCAATGCTCTTGATGTATCTGTTCCAACTGTGAACGTTAATCCTAGGAGTTTGAAGGAAGTACTTTCAGGTAATGTATCTTTAGCTATTTGTGGTTGAAAAGGTTTCTTGTAATTGTTGAAGGAAACAACACTGTGAACATAACAACAATGTTTCAGCCGATGTAATCCGTAAGATGAGAATACTAGGCTGAAGAAATAAAATCATCAAACTTATCGAATATTTCCTTCTTTTCTAGACTGCTAGCTTAAAGAAATTCTGTTTATCATTCTTCAGTAAGTTTTAAGGAATCAAGAGGCTCCTGGAGCTAACACTTGATGCAATTATGATTTAAATTTATATCCGAGGGCTCTTTTAAGAATAGATACTTTTCCCTTTATGGCTGCTATTTGCATTTCATTACAGCTTGGTCTTCCGGGGATTGTTTCTAAGTATTTATTAAGATTCTTTTTTATTAAGCCAGTTGCTCCTATCACAACCGGTATAATCTTTCAGAGACCATGTCGTTTTTAGATCATTTTTTAGGTCCTGATATTTTATCTTTTACCATTCAGCTCTATTAAGGGCAAAATCATTTGGGACTGTGACATTTGTTTAGGAGCACACGTGAACCAATAATTCTTGAATTTGGTCAATAAACTTTTCTATCTCTAAATTTAATTTAAATGTTTTAATATGACTTTGAACATTTAAGTTTTGTACATAAACATCTTTAACATATTTTTCATTATTATCTACATGAAATATAGACATTTATTGCAGTAAAAACGACATTAAAAGTACAAACTTATATACAAAATAGAACTTCTGATTTCTAACATACTAAGCGGGTTGATGCGAAAATATTGACCAGGTTAACTAATTTTGAAAAATTACAAAAGAACATCTCATTAATTCACTGTTTGTTCATATTGTTTTCTAATTCAATGACCGTTTTCATTTTATAAAAAAAAAAAAAAAAAAAAATTGCTTAATTGGATCAAGTAGTTTGTTTTTTAACATAGGAAAATCAAATTTTAATGAGATTGATCGCATTGCAGCCATCTTGGCTATTTCCATGGATGAGAAGAGGGGTGTCAGAGGAGATAACTCCATCACCATTTAATCTTTTCAAATTGACAAACTTTATTTTGAAATATGAGCAGAAAGAACAGCTAGATAAATATTTTAGGGGTTTTTTTTTTTCACTTATTTTACAGTTTCTCTGTCCTTTGTTAATTCCCTTTTCGTTTAAAGGCACTCCCTTCCTCATCCATGGAAATAGCCAAGATGGCTGCGATGCAATCGATCTCATTAAAATTTGATTTTCCTATGCAAAAAAAAAAAAAAAAAAAAAAAAAAAAAAAAAAAACTACTTGATCAAATTAAGCGATTTTTTTTTTAATAAGAACTTTATTCCGCAACGGGTACATACAATATAGTTATTTTTCAATACCTTCGTTTTTTAATGTCTGGTAAACTGCACAATAGGTATCTCCAGGGCAGTGTGTAAAACGTCAGCATTATACACATTAACAGCAACGTTATCATTTTGTATGTTTGTGTCAATTTCTATGAATGGGCATTCGCGTTATAATGGTTACTGGAAGTAACTTTTTTTTTTACTATGGATAAAAACAATATAAGACTTACCTTTTGTAAAACAAATAAATTTTTATTAATGAACTACACAGACGAGAGTTAAAATAAAATTAATTTCAACGTCTTCTGTTGACACATGTATCTAAAGATAATGTTGCTTACAGGCCTCCGTACTTTTTTGAAGAAAAGTGCAAAAAAATAAGTATCACCCTCTATCAATATAAATAATAAAATCAAAACAATTTTTTTAGGCTGATTTTGGATTTGCAATTTTTATTATCTCGATAGTTTTATATTCTTTTATATGAATATATTTTTTTATTATTGGAAACCTGTTACTAAAAATATTTGTTTAATATATTTATATAAAATATATATCGTGTAATATTTGAATTTAATATCATTTAAAGTTTTTTAAAAAAATTATTTTTTTTAATTGTTTTTTGTTGTAATTCAAATATTACTGAGAAAAAATTATCAAGAAAGAGTGGGGGTTTTAATATAATAATATTGATTTTATGTTCAATTTTATTTACAACTTTAAGTGAAATAAATAACGGGATTTTATGCATATATAAAAATAACTATATTTTAATTATTTCATCTTTTCAGCTTAAAAAAAATGTTGAAATTTTTATCGATCTGCATTTATTTTGTTTAGTTTTCGTAACATGAAATATAGGGAGGGGTGTAGAAACCCTAAAAAAAAAATTTCCTCTAATATATTTAACGAAACCTACTTTTATTATGTAAGTTTATTTAATAATGAATAAATATCGAAAATTTCAGGAAGAAATGATTATTATTTGATTTTTGCTAGATTTTTAAAACATGAGTATGTCTGCAGCTTAATAAACGTCACTACATAGGAACGTTGTTTTTTAAAGCGTTGATAATGTAAACACGATTTTTGTCTCGCACTTTCATTATTTTTGTATGCTGTAAAAATTTTTCCGAAATTAGCAATTTATTTGACGCTTCTTTTAAACGGTAAAAAGTTAGGATGATAACATTAAATTACAGTTATATCGTATTACATATAGGGTGATTAAAACTGTGGCTAGGATAATAATATTAAATTAATTTACAGTTACATCGTGTTACATATTGGGGGGGGGGGTAAACTGTGGCGCGCGTTGGAGGTACCTACTGCACAAACACCAAAATAACTTCCAAGTTCCAAAACAGTAAACAAAAGTTAACCATTTTAAGAGATTTAAAACAAAACACAAAAAACCGCGCCACTGGCGCATCAACAAAGCCACCCAAGGCAACAAAAGTGTTTTTAAAAATATATACAGATATAAAACTGCCATTTTAACTTTGTTGTTTATGAAGGGATATACTGAGCAGTCTATTTCTTAAAGTTTTATTTTGAAGTTTAATCTTTTTCTTTTATTTAAAAAAAAAACAGAAGAAAAATGTAAACAGAATTAGACAAATATTTTGAAATGATTGTGAGACGCCGGACGTCATAACGTAATTATCTCCCTTGACAGTTCGTATGTTTTTTTTTTGTTTTGTTTTGTTGTTTTTTTTTAATCTATTTTTAATATTTGCAAATCAAATAAATTAATAAAATGTGGATTTAAAAAAAATAATATGAAACAACGATTTGATAATTAAATGATTATTACAGCATTAAAAAAAATAATTTTAATGTAGAAAAATCAAAATTTATAAACAGATCTTTAATAAGTTAACAAATACACATGCGTGTTATGGTTATGGTACCTATGCAGAATCTACGGACCGTTCAATTTTTTTTTTTTTAATATATATATAGACTTTTTAAGTTAAATTCAACTTTTGTTTATTAAATTGTTAGGTGAAAGTACAGAATCGTTACAAAATGCCTTCCCCCTCTCTATATTATGAATAGGTTTCTAAATAATAACGTCATTATTTCAGCACGGTCAGTATTCTGTAGGATTACACTAGTTTTATATTCATTTTTTTGCTTGTTTGTTTTGGGATATGTCGCCAGCCAGTGGGCAGTCAGCGCAGATCACAATCAAATGTCAACACAATGTCTTATATTGTTTTTATACATTGCCTACTAGGACCAGATTTTTAAGGCGGTTGTGAGGAGTTTGAAAAGACGTTTAGAGGTTTATGAAAATTGGATAGGCACGGAAATAAAAGGTAGAAAGAGCCGTGGAAGATAAATTTCGAAATCGTCAGTGAGGGAGACGCAAACATCTTGCTCAAGTATGCCCGAGGCATTTTAGTATTTTGTCTGTTAAACAGAAAAATTAAACTTAGGAGGATACGCCAATTCCTTTTTAATTCTTTTGTAACCAAAACGCAATTAATTATTGTCAATTACTAAGCTTAAATTCCGTTGTTTTTTTGTTAATATCCTGTGTTGCAAGGGGATCCATTTTTAAAATGGATCGAGAGTTGATCTAGTTAAACAAAAATATCAAAACGGGAGAAAGTTTGAAAGTTTCTGATATAAAATCGAATGATCGAGGAGTCGGGTTCAAAGACTAGATACATTTTACATGGTAGTAATTTTCGTAGAATAATTATGGTTATACTTAGGGATCAGATTTGTAGAGGGGATAATATAAATAAATACGATCAGTGAATAATTACATAGGATGGTCAGTAAGTGGGGGGTCATTTTATAACGGGGTCCATATTATAAAATGATCCCCCATGTTTTGCAAAATGACTAGCGAGGGAATAAAGCGTGTCACTTCAGAGGGATGGGACGCTTAGCCTAAATGTGCGATCAAAAACGAAGGAAAATAGGACATAGAATTGCGGAAAATGAAAATTGGTTTGTCGAAAACAAAAATAATGTACAAATATCAATTTATAATTCATTAAACGACATTAATATTGTAGGAGCGCCTTTTTTTTTTCCCGGCATACAACAATAATGGTTGCTTATAGGGTGAGGTGAGGGGGATCCCTGTTTGCTGGAGTAGGGGGAAAAAGAGAGTATAAATACGTCGACTTACAATGGCTTTTCTCTTGGGCATAGCTCCGAATTTCGCCGTCAAACCCTATAGATCGTTAATAATTCGTACTGGGTTAATGTTAGATGTATGAATCCATCGACATGATCACGCAACAAGTTTTGAGCTTTAAACGAACAAGAAGAACTTAGTGGCGGAATTTTAGGTTTGCATACAGCGCCATCTGGGCACGCCGGAAGTGGAAGGGAGCAGCCATTATGTGATACATCGCACAAAATGTAAACATGGCGCAGGGAGCTATTATTGTTATTGTTTTCAAATTTATCAACCTTTTAGAAACGTAATGTCGCATATTTCTATTGACTTAATATTTATTAATTAAATATTTCAGATGAACATTTATCAAAAGACTATTAAGACGCTCTAAGGTTGCTCAGGACATGAATAATAAAATAAAATAAAGTGAAACATCTTTAATGATTTCTTTCCCTTCGTCTCCCCCCTCTCTCTCTCTCTCTCTCTCTCTCACACACACACTCTCTTTCTCTCTCTAGCAACTGGTTCAATATAATAGGAAATAAGAAGAATGTTATAGAAATAATATTTTTTTAAAATCTTTTCCATCCCAAACAAGGCATACTGCCACTTGGAATATAAGGAGCTACTATTTTAGATAGTGTCTAACAAGGGACTATGGAGAGTTTAGCAGCGAAATATCTGTTCATATTACATTTAAACTTTTGCAGGTTAGTACAGTCGGGGAAGCAGGAAACAGAGAGGGAATTACAAAGTCTATCAGCTTGAGAGAAGAAATGAAACTATTAGAGTAGAAGGCTTTTCGGCATGTAGGGATTTCAACAGTGAAGGGTGGGATTTTGCTGCTTGTTATGTTAGTCAGGAGTATGTATGTTGGGGGGGGCACAAGTGCTACGAGTTCATCAGAACATATTCCACTGAAGTACTTATAGAACAGGCACAGAGATGCAACATTGAGGCGATGGGACAGAGGTTGGAGCTTGGTTGACAGTGCGGGACCTATTAGATTTGAAACTCTTTTTTGGATCCTGTCTAAGAGGGAGAGATTAGTGGTAGATGCACCAGTCCAGATGTAGCAACAATACTCCATCCATGAGAAAATTGGGATTTTGTCAAGATATAGGATGCTTTCTGGTGAGTAATTTTCTAGCACGGTAGAGGGAGCCCACCTGCTTTAAAACAGCCTTGGTGATACCCTCAATTTATTTGAAAGAAGCTTCGCTTTAGAATTAAGTGTAAGTAAAAATTGGTATGGTCATCAAAATTTGTGGTATTGGCTGATTTTAGTAATTGAAAATTTACCATTTTTTTATAATTAAAATATATTTTATTTCTGACTCCAAAATATTGGGGTTTTTATACAAATAAAACAAATAAATAAATGTTTACCATGTTTTTATATTTCTTTTCAGTCTTTCTATAATGTGTATTGTGTATAAAAATGGCAAATGTCAATTTTTTCACTGAAGAGAATTTTTTTTTTCACTAAAGAGAATTTTATTTTCACTAAAGAGAAATTTTTTTTCACTAAAGAGAATTTTCTTTTCACTAAAGAGAATTTTTTTTCACTAAAGAGAATTTTCTCTTCACTAAAGAAATTTTTTTCACTAAAGATAAATTTTTTTCATTAAAGAGAAATTTTTTTTCACTAAAGAGAATTTTTTTTTTTCACTAAAGAAATTTTTTTCACTGAAGAGAAATTTTTTTTCACTGAAGAAATTTTTTTTCACTGAAGAAATTTTTTTTCACTGAAGAAATTTATTTTCACTAAAGAGAAATTTTTTTTCACTGAAGAAATTTTTTTTCACTGAAGAGAAATTTTTTTTCACTGAAGAAATTTTTTTTCATTGAAGAAATTTTTTTTCACTAAAAAGAAATTTTTTTCACTAAAGAGACTTTTTTTCACTAAAAAGAAATTTCTTTCACTAAAGAGACATTTTTTTTTTATTTATGTTTGAAATGGGAGTTTACAGCAGTAGGAAAACATAGAATGTTTGTGAATATTTTTAGAGTCCTTGTAAAACAAGTGTGATTGTTTAGGTAAGATATCAAAGAAATCTGTGTCAATAATTTAAGTTAGTATTATTCACGGGTCTGAAAATCATAATCAAAATTTCTCCACTCAATTATACAAATTATATTTCATTAAAAGTTATTAATACGAGTCAATGTTGATTAGTTTTCATAGTAGAAAGTTCAGTTAGAAAAATGAAGAATATTTCAATTAATTTGTTTTTTATCACACGAAAAAATGATAAAATAGAGAAAATGTCGATAACTAATTCATTAAGCAATATTTTCATGGCAAGTGCTCGTCTGAGCTCCAATCTATAGTCCTCCTTGCCAAACTTTCATGAGAAACGCTCGTCTAGCTGAAAATACTATCACTAATTTCCCCTACTCTTTATCTGTGCCTAAACCTAAATGTAGATTCCATGAACAAAGTTTCTTTCTTAGAACTGCACACCTGTGGAAATGTCTTCCATTTGCCTGCTGTCCAGCTGACTACAATGTGGTCATCTTCAAGTCCAATGCAAACAAGTTCTTGATGAGTTGTTCCACTTAAGTTAACAAATTTACCGAATTTCCACTACTAACGATTACTATGATATTGTTCTATTGACTGCTCTCTCTCTCTCTCTCTCTCTCTCTCTCTCTCTCTCTCTCTCTCTCTCTCTTACACACTCTTTCTCTCTCTAGCAACTGGTTCAATATAATAGAAAAAAAAAAGAATATAATAGAAAATTAACCGTTATCCTTGAGTGGCCTCTGGGCTCTGATAAGTGGTGACGCCTATGTAAAAAAAAAAAAAAAGAACAAGAATAAGATGTATTTACAAATATTTGGTTGGTGCAAAAATAATTTTGTTTATTTTATATATAGTTGAATGTCAAAAAAACGACATTATTTTTGCACCAACCTAAAAGTGTTAGTTATAAATTCATGTTATTTGAATATGTCCGTGTACTCTGCAGTTGCTTTGGCATTTATACAGGGTGCGGCATAAATATCTCCCACATTTTAAACTTTCAACTACAGTAGAACCCCAGGATACGGCATAAAAAATTAGTAACAAAATACAGTACAGTATATAATACACATCTGTAAAATCAAATAAGATTATAAATAACACCGTAAGGCAGGGCAAATACCGTAACCATGGGCTGGAAAAACATTGTATTTCACATCGTAACCTAAAAAACGTATCCTAAGGCCACCGTATCCCGAGGTTCTACTGTATATGTTGCTAATGAACTTATACAAGTGCCAATAATGTTTTTATTTAGCTAACAACTTGCCATGTCTTTTACAGGTATCCTCATCAAGCAATATGGGTTGGACTGGTGAGCATCGTGCTTTTACTGTAGAAATGTTTTTGAAAAATGGTGAATCTGTAACTTCAACACAGAGAGATTTCTGAAGCCTTGACGCAAAGGTGGAAATGAAAGGGGAAAAAAGCCAGACACCTAACCGTCTCGGCCACGAGGGAAAGGAACTGAGAAGGGCGTTAAGTGGATGTTTATGAAGCGAAATAAACAGGTGCAAGGAAGTGGCATGGTGTCTGACCTAGTTTTGCGCTGCAAGCCAGATTAATCACTTTTCGGAACGGCGAGCTGGTAAAAGTTGGGCAAATTAAATACACACACGACTCCTGTTCGTAACTCTTAGATATTATCATTTAAACGTGATATAAAAAGTTTACAGAAAGAGTAAGCCAACCGATCGCTTCTCGGAAAAAAGCCTGTTGCGGACATACACAAAAAGCGAACATACATACATACATACATACATACATACATACATACACACATTTTCGCTTTTATATTTATAGATTAAGACGTTACAAATTTGGACGGCATGATGCTGTTCCAGATAGAAAATCAGTACAGCTATGAGTTGCAAATTTCCAAACTACTGGGTCGACACTTAAAAGAAAGCCACCTGGAAGGTATATAAAACCCTCAAACGCCTGACAGTATTTGAGCTGTAAGACTTTCTGATATTCAGTCTCCTACACGTTCAGCTCGTAAAAATGCTTGGCCTTAGGATTGTCTGATCAAACAGTCAGAAGAATTCTATACACTGATATGCGGTTCCATCCATACAAATTAATGATTGCTTAGAAACTGCACGAGCTTGACTGGAAAGATCACATATCAAAATGTGGGAGATATTTCGGCTCCACCCTGTATTTCCAGGTGACTGGAAGTCATATGCTCTGAATCATATAACATTTCATCACCCTTTCAAATTTTTATGTTTGTTTGACGTCATATTTTTTTTCTTTTGGGATCTGTTTCTATACTTCCCATTGGAGTACATTTTCGTTTGCTTGTCCATTTTTATTTTTTGTATTGATGAGGGCAGGGATACCTCAAACATATTATTTGCATCTTTTTTTTTTATTATTTGGTTAATATATCTTCATACTTTCAATTTTAGATGTTTTTATGATGTATATCGTATTCTTTATTCCTCTTTTAATTTAGCCCTCTGTCCACGCTGCTTTTCCTAAATAATGATTTAAGCAATACATTTTTTCACCTGAACTATAAGTTTTATTTTTTTTATTTATTTATTTTTTTGTTCAATTTTCACCCCAAATAAGGCACAGTGCCACTTTGAAGCAGGGGACTACTATTTTGAACTCTATCAAGGAAGGATAAATCCTTTCTAGCAGTAGTTTGTCTGTAGGATCCATATATTATGTGTTGTTGCATTTTTTCCGCCTGCGCTTTCTACCGAAACATCCGTCTTCTTCAGGCAGTTATTTGTCTGTTGGGCTTAAAATGTGGCTATTTATAGAAAATATGTTTGCCACACGGTTTTCAACCCAACAGACAAACAACCGCCTGAAGACGACTGAAGTTTCAGTATCAACCAACCAGGTGACCCATTTTTTTTTTTTTTTTATTCAATTTTCACCCCAAACAAGGCACAGTGCCACTTTGAAGCAGGGGACTACTATCAGGGACATAATTTGCAGGGGCATTATGAAGGGAGATGAGTAGAAAGATGTTTGTTCACATCACACGTTAACTTCTGCATATCAGTATAGTTGGGAAAGCAGAATCCCGGAAGGGAGTTCCAAAGACCCGCAGTTCTGGGGAAGAAACTACTGGAGTAAAAGGCTTTCTTTCACCTAGGGATCTCTACTGTAAAAGGATGAGACTTAGTAGCTTGTTTGGGTTTGTCGGGGGGTAGTTACGTCGAGGAGGTACAAGTGTTTGCAGTTCGTCAGAGCATTCACCATTAAAGTACTTGTAGAACAGGCAGAGGGATGCAACATCTCGTCGATGGGACAGAGGCTGAAGCCTAGATGACAGTTCAGGACCTATCAGGCTGGCGACTCTCTTTTAAAGTATTTATTTCCTTTCTTAGGTTGAAGGGATCAATTTATTAAAAACTGAACTTACGTTCCTCGTAGTGATGGGACAATTCCAATATTTTTTTCCGATTCCAATACAATTACCGATTCCTTACTAAATTCTCGATTCTAATACAATAACCAATTCTGATTCCAGTTCTTTATAAATCTCTAAATATTTAACGATATTGTTGTTATTTTCCCCGATTTCTGTAAAAAGCACATGTTAAATATGCAGATATTTTCCTAAACATAAAACTACATGCGTGGAGGATGATCTATTTCTGTTTAAAATCAATAAATATTTATTATTTTATCATTATTACCAGCAATGGAAGATTTTGGTTTAGACAAAATCAAATAAAATTATAAGAATCGATTTGGCATCGGAAAATAGGCACTAATTTTTTGCGATTCTGATACCAATTCTGATACCCCTAAATTTATCGAATTTTCAGATTCCCGATTCCGATTACTCATCCCAACACTAGTTCCTAGCAAACATTAAATCTGCAGGTTGGACTTTTATTTTTTCCAAATATTAGCATTAATTATCGTTAAGTCGAACCTGGAATTTTATTTTTTTTATTATTGAGATCAATATTGATAGTGCAGTAGGAGCGATTTGCGTATTCAGGTCACATCGGGGGGGGGGGGGGTCACCATTTTAATTAAAAATGAATAATAAAAAGAAGCCTCATTCTAGCTTTTAAAAGCAACTTTATTTTTTTTATTAGTAGGAATATAGGAGAAAAACGGCTTGTATAGAAAAAGGGTTAGTCGTTGAAAGTGTTCTTGTGTAGAACATAGATTTAATATTAAACAAGCCTCTTGAAAGAGGGAAGAGTTCAGTGTATATGTGTTGAAGTTAATAGTAGGAGCATGCGACCATGTATGGACGAAGGCAGTCCTGTAGCATGAGAAATAAAGTTTGTGTGTAATATCGCATTGTGGAAATAGCCATGTTTGTATTCATGCTAGCCTGGAACCAAATGGCCAGGCGAGGCCACGCTCCAACGGAGGTGTGCTGTCAGCAAGGGCCAGGAAGAAAGAGAGGGAGTCTGCTGCTGGTTAAACTTTTTATACATGATCACCTGACCTAGAGCTCGCCTCTGATTGTATAAGCCAGAAAGAAAGTGGATTCAAAATCTCCAGTCGTGAGAATTCGCTCCTACTACTGTGCTTGTTGAAATGGTAGTAGAAGTATGCGTCCATGTATGGACGAAGGCAGTCCTGTAGCATGAGAAATAAAGTTTGTGTGTATACTGCAGTGTGGAAATAGCCATGTTTGTATTCATGCTAGCCTGGGGTCAAATGGCCCGGGCGAGGTCATGCTTCAACGGCAAGAGCCGGGAAGAAAGAGAGGGAGTCTGTTGCCAGTTAAACTTTTTATACGTTTGGTCACATGACCAAGAGCTCGCCTCTGATTGTATAAGCCAGGAAAAAAGTGGATTCAAGATCTCTAGTCATGAGAATTCGCTCCTGCTACTGTGCTTGTTGCAATTATCATCTGCTACAATAGAGTTTCTTTGAATTTTCTCAATTGTTAACTGTTCAGCCATGTACTTTAGAGCATTTTTTACTTTTTATTTTGTATTTTTTATTTTTATTTTTTATTTTTTGTTTCACACCTACAGTGATAGAATTTTTTTTTTTTTTTTTAATAATTCAATTTGCACCCCAAACAAGGCACAGTGCCACTTTGAAGCAGGGGGCTACTATCAGGGACTTAATTAGCGGGGTCATTATGAAGGGAGATGAGTAGAAAGATGTTTGTTAACATTACACTTGAACTTCTGCATATCATTGCAGTTGGGAAAGCAGAATCCCGGAAGGGAGTTCCAAAGCCCGCAGTTCTGGGGAAGAAACTATTGGAGTAAAAGGCTTTCTTGCACCTAGGGATCTCTACTGTAAAGGGATGAGACTTAGTAGCTTGTCGGGTTTGTCAGGGGTAGTTATGTCGGGGAGGTACAAGTGTTTGCAGTTCGTCAGAGAATTCACCATTGAAGTATTTGTAGAACAGGCAGAGGGATGCAACATCTCGTCGATGGGACAGAGGCTGAAGCCTAGATGACAGTTCAGGACCTATCAGGTTGGCGACTCTCTTTTGAACCCTGTCCAGGAGCGAGAGACAAGACACAGATGCACCAGCCCAGATGTGACAACAGTACTCCATACATGGGCGAATGGTTGCCTTATAGAGGTATAGGATACTGTCAGGCATAAGTAGTTTTCTAGCATGTTAGAGGGAGCCAACCTTCCTTGCAGCAGCCTTGGCAATGCTCTCAATGTATCTATTCCAGTTCATATTCCCTGTAAACGTTAGGCCGAGGAGTTTAAAAGAAGTACTTTCAGGTAATGTGTTCTTGGCCATTGCTATTGGTGGTAGAGAAGGTTTCTTGTAGTTATTGAAGGAAACAAGCTTAGTCTTAGCAGCATTGAATGTGACCAACCATTTTTGTCCCCATTCCACTACGGATTGGAGGTCATCCTCTAGTGTTTCTGCCATTTCCTTGGATATGTGTTCATTTGTTTTCCCCTCATATCTGTTATAGAGAGGCAAATATACCTATCTCCGAAACAATTTTATCAGGGAGGTCGTTTATGAATATCAGGAATAATAGAGGTCCAAGGATAGACCCCTGAGGTACTCCCGCATTTATGTTGTATTGTTTGGATGTACGACCGTCGAGGACAACTTTGATTTTTCTATTACTTAAGAAGGATTTAATTACATTATGAATTCTTCCAGTGATTCCATATGATCTAATTTTCCTTAGAAGACCATCGTGCCATACCCTGTCAAAAGCCTTAGATATATCGAGGGCCACCGCTCTACCCTCCCCTGTTTTATCCAATGAACGGTATATACGTTCAGAAAATACAGTTAAGATATCTGCTGTTGAACGGGCTTGCCTGAATCCATATTGTTTGTCAGTCAGGAGTTTAGCAGCTGTTAGGTGCTGGACTAGGGCTTGATTAACTAAGGACTCAAATATTTTGGCGAAAAGCGAGAGGAGGCTAATGGGGCGATAATTTAGTGGGTCAGTTCTTTCATCAGAATTCTTGAAGACTGGTACCACAGAGGCAGTTTTCCAGCAGTCGGGAAAACAAGATTTGTTAAGGCATTTATTTTAAAGTTTGGACAGAACTGGAGCAACCTCGGCAGAGCATTTTTTTAATAGCACAGCCGGGATGAGATCTGGTCCACATGCTTTTGAGGTGTCTAGGTTTTTTATAATAGCATGTACCTGAGAAGGGGTGATTTTCAAATCGTCTAGTGAGGCGTCTGTTCGCAGAGGAAAATCAGGGAGTGAGTGGTGTACCGAGTTCAGTGTGGAGTTTGAGGCAAACCGACTGGCAAGCAGATTAGCCTTGTCAGTTGCCGTGCAAGCAACCTCATGATCGTTTGATAGTGGGGGAATAGTTGACTGTCCATTATTTACTACGCTGTTGTAGATTTTCCAAAAATCCCGGGTTCCTAATTTCTGTGCTTCGATGCGTTTTCTGGTGGTTTCAGAGTAATCTGTCTTAGCTGTCTCTATCACTCTCTTACAATTATTTCTAGCTTCTATAAACTTCTGTTTATTTGAGCTGGACTTATGTCGGTTGAATCTGCGGAACGCATGCTGCCTTTGACAAATGGGGAGTGGGGCTTGCTATAGAATTTCCGTGCAGGAACATGTGCTTCAATAGCAGTTTTGAACCATTCAGTGGTCTCATTTGCACACTGTTCCGCTGGAAGAGTAAAGATATTTTGCCATGGGGCATCTCTGATGAGCTCCCTGATGGCTTCCCAATCAGCCTTTTTGTAATACCTCGTTGTTTTGAGTAGTGGGTCTTCAGTTTTAGGGCGAGAATTTAGGCTGATTTCTACCATTATCACAGCGTGATCAGCATTCCTGAGTGGGCTGTGGGCATTTGTTGTACAGTCATTGGGAACCGTTGTCAGAAAGAGATCTAGAAGTGAGGCATGTTGATCTTGCTGGTCTGGGAAACGTGTCGGAAATGTAACCAACTGAGATAGGGAATGGGATATAGAGAAGCTATGTGTTGCGCTACCAGCTACGTCTGTGTGATTAGAGAATCCTAGCCAGTTACTGTGGTGGACATTGAAGTCACCAAATACATGTATTTGTGCGCTAGTATCGAGGGAAAGTGCTATATCTATGCTGTCTGAGACTTTGTTTATTAGGGTACAGTCTTGGTTTGAGGGAGAGCGGTAGAGAAAATACAAATAGCTAATATTGTGTTGCATATTTAGTCTGAAGCACATAAAGGCCTGGTCCTCTGATTCTAGTTTTATTTCTCTAGTCAGGGGGAGGGTGTTACGAATATAGACTCCAAGTCCATGCATATGTCTGTCCGAGTCGTTACGGTAGAGTGGGAGATAACCAGGCATGTTAAAGTAGTTATAGGGAATGGAGGAGTGAAGGTTAGTTTCACTTAATGCTAAGATATCCGGGGTGTTTACAAGGAGAAATGACTCAACATCATCTAAGTTAGTTCTAAGCCCGCGGATATTAGTAAATGCAAGCCTCAAGGGAGGAGGCAGGTTGGTTTTCTTTGAGTTTGATCCTGGTTTAAACGTAACTTTTGCTTGAGCTGTCATTTCATTTTATTTTATTTAAAAGTTTCAGTTAGGGTGAGTGAGTGAGGGGGTGCTGGACAAGTAGTTGTGCAGAATACCAGACATGCAATACAAGTAGACTATCAGCTGTCCTCACCCACAGGATTGTGGCCTCAGGAAAGCCCACCGGGAATGAGTGCAGGGTCCCTTTCCATGCACGACATGGCACTACAAACATCCCGATATTTTACAACTGTTGATGGAGCAGCCGCTCTAAGTGCTACCAAAGAGTTAGGGCTCCTGTACTATCAGTCGGAAACAGCAGCCAGGAACTGTCAATCCGGTACCCTCAATCCGTTAGGCAAAGCCAGCCTAGTCCAACTGCACCGACATATATGGCACTGAAGCACCCCACTGTGTCCAGTTTAGGGGGATGGGATGTGGCGGGAGTGGGGAGAAGCGGCGTTCATTGCCCTAGTCAGGAAACAAGGTCAACCACTGGGTGATTCAGCCGAGTCCCTGTGATAGTACCTCTACGCCTGGCCAATAGGCAAAGAAGGAGTATGAAAGCCGGGCGATAGACAGAGCCTATCTCCTCCTTAAGCAGTTTTGGTTTGCCAACTGGTGATTTGTTTGAGTCACCAGCTCTAGGAAGGTTGTCGTCCAGGACTGAAGAGGCCTCCCTTCCCTAGGTTTAGTTTCAGAGTTTTCCTTCTCCTAGACGGATGACCTGGGAAGACCTACGGGTCCATCAGCTCCGAGGGGGTTCGCCCCACGCCTGGGTCCTAATCCAGGTATTTCTGCGACCCCGCATGGGTAGTTAATATTTATTGGTTATTTAGGTTAATATCTCCTGAAAAAATCGGGCATTTAGGTTAACTTCTACAGAAAATTTTCACTCCTCAAACCTGGTTAAAAAAGGGCATTACTATGCTTCCATTTTCATTTTTACTGGGAGAGGGTATAGGTAAAAATTTGTGCAGTGGAAGCAGCTAAATTTGCTACAGTATGTCCCTTAAGTCCATAAACATTGTTTTTTTCGGGTTTTTTTTGCTTCTAAATGAAAAGTTTTGCTATGAATGTAATTCCTTACAACCATAACATGGATTTATTTTAAAATAAGTTTTTTTTTGGTTACATTGTGCCTTATTTTTTATTGCGTGAATATTTGCTGTATCACATTCTTCGATTTTTGTGTTGTCCACTTGCAAGTTTAGACTTCTTTGGCATTTTTCTGTTAAATTTTTTAAAGTAATGTTTTGATTTTTCTCCATGTTTCTTAGTAACCGGGTTTTTATTTCTTTTTCTGATGCAAAGGTGAAGTTTTGTATGAATATTAGACATTTAAACATGTCAGATGTTGTTTCACTTAACTGAAACTTTTCACAGTTTTTAAGCATTCCAGTGTACCTAGAACTTTTCACATTATCTATGTACTGAACTAGTCATTCTAGCTACTAATTAATGACTAGAAGGGGGGGCGCCCGGCTTTGCTCTAGCATAAAATACGCTTAAATATGATATTTTAATTTGTCCAAATTTCGTATATATTATTATAGTCGCTATTTCAAGAGTAAAAAAAAATATTTAGGTGCCATCAGCTAGAATTGAAACCGAAACTGTAGCATTCAAAGCTGGTGACATTACCACTGCACCAGCATGACACACATATAAACCGATTAAACATTAAAACTCAAAAATAAACTAAGATGAATGTACAAAATATTTAACGATTTTTTGAATTTTGACCCATTTTTGACCCCTTAAAAACTATTTTAACTAGCTAAAGACCCATAAAAGAACAGCCCATAAAAAATCCAATAATTTGAGGCCCCCCCCCCAGTGCCGCTCAGCAACTTTTAGTTTCGGAGGAGATAGAGTTTGAAAATATGGAAACAGACAGACCGACATATAGACGTTTATATATTAGATTTCTGCTGATGCAGAGGGTACTGATTTATAAGATCTTTAAACTGGCATTAGTTTTTTTTTTTCATCTTGAATTTTGCCTTAGGACAAAATTCAAATCCTTCTGAAATAAATTCTTAATTTTTTTCTTTTATTATGTTGGTGCAAAAATAATATTGTTGGGTTACATCACTCGTTACAAGATCATTTGAGTTTTATAATTATATAGATATATGTGTGTGTGTGTGTGTGTTTGTGTGTGTGTGTGTGTGTGTGTGTGTGTGTGTGTGTGTACTTGTACTTTCTTGTACTTGAAACGACATTCATCCTGGAGGAGTTGAGTCGGCTTCGTGAAGATGCACATCTCGTACCACTGCGGCCCAAGCCCGGCGATCGGAGGCAAGATCCCGAGTGAGCAATAGCCAGTCACGTCTCCAACGAGACAGGCCATAGATGAGCGGGCCCGAAATAAGCTCAGCGTCGGCTTTGATAGTCCCGAGCCACGTTCTTAGCTGGCCACCGACACGTTTTTTCCAGCTGGGTAGAGGACGTGTGTGCGTGTGTGTGTGCATACGGTAATTCTTGGCCTGAAGACGTAATCCCCCAACGTGGGTGATTACAGAAACATGTATGCACATATGTAGCCATTAATGTTTGTATAAATAAAATTAATATACCTGCTCTGTTCACTCATTGAGCACTATTTTGGTAGACACATGTTGTTTCATTGGATGTACTTCTAGGAAACTAAACTCTACTGGCTATATATATATATATATATATATATATATATATATATATATATATATATATATATGATGAAAATTATGGAAATAGTATTCCGACAAAATAGAGAAATAAAAATATAATATAATACGGTTTGTTCCCTTTTTATTTCTCTCTCTCTCTCTCTCTCTCTCTCTCTCTCTCTCTATATATATATATATATATATATATATATATATATATACACACACACACACACACACACACACACACACACATATCTCTCTGTGTCTCTGTCTCTCTCTCTCTATATATATATATATATATATGTGTGTGTGTATAATACACACACATATATATATATACACACACACACACACACACACACACACATATATATCTATATAATTATAAAACTCAAATGACCTTGTAATGAGTAATGTAACCTACTTTCCGGTTTATGACATCCGGTTGCGCATGCGCGTATAAACATTAACCCATAACAACGTAAACAAATAAACACAAGTCGCTTCTTTTGCAGATTTTGACCTGTGCACTGAAATATTAACGTAATTATTTCAAAATTATTATTTAACATGGGAAGAGTGGGGGTGTTTTGCAGCTATTCTTTATTACAACTATACTGTCGCTATTTTCTTACAACTAAACAACTTTAACCAGTTGACAAACATAAGAACAATTGTAGTAAAGTCAAGACTACTACTACTACTACTACTACTACTATTCTCTATCCGTCCCTTTTCCTTCCTTCCTTCTTTTTTTATTTTTTGTTTACATTTCTAGATACAAAATAGTTGTGTGAGAACGGTGAATTTGTTGACACATTTACTAATCTGTTTCAATATTAGTTTTATTTTATTTTATTTATTTAGATTTTATTTTTTGCTCCAGGTTTTATTAATTATTTTTTTTAGATTTTAAGTTTCTATAACTTGGTTGAAGGATTCCAATATGGGTTTTTCATTCTTATATTTCTCATCGGTAGGTTCATGTGCGTTTTTGCTGCTAAATGATTTTTGTCGGCGTTCGATTTGTAGGAAAATCATGTTTAATTTTCGATTTTTGAGCGATTATTCGGAAAAATAGGTAACTTTACACGAATAGGGAGGATTTTTTTTTTTCATGTTTGAGTGTTCCGGCTGTGATTTTTCATTTTGATATACTTTCATAGAAATGTTTCTGTCATGTCAAAAAAAAACTATTTTCTTTACGTCACAAGTGTCACGCCCATACATGAATTCCATAGCTAATATAACACACTGATCCAACGGGTTATGGGTAGTCTAGTATATATATATATATATATATATATATATATATATATATATATATATAAACGACATTACTTTTGCACCAACCTAATAACTCTTTTTTTTTTAGCTTATTTGAATTTTTCATAATACTGTCTATTTTACCACAGAAATTTTTTATTGCAATGTTAAATAAATCAAATTCCTCCATTCAATTTGTTCCCAATAACTTCAGCGAATTTTAGATTACAGAAATTTTTTCTTTTTTTTTTTCTTTTCTGTTAAAAGAAACTTTTTTCACAGTTTTAAATATGGCAGATGTTCGCTTGTTTAACTGGAACTCTTCACATTATCTATTCACTGAACCGACATACATTGTATAATCCTCCAAATATTTTTTTTTGTCAGGTTTAGGTATTGCCAGCAAGTATTAAATAGTGAGCTCTGTTCACCAAATATTTTTGTTAATGTTTTTATTGTTTCTTGTAACGTCATTTCACAAGGTTGCCTTGGTAAAATAAAGTTTGCGTATTTTTCATGTTCAACTCAATAGATGCAGTTTGTGCTCAGGAGGATGATAGCTGTGAGCGAGCCTTTTCTAGTCTCACACAAAAACACGCGTTCACATCTCAAACCATATTTCTTGTCATATACATACGCGCACACAAACATATTCGCGCATATCCACACATGTACATATATTTACGTTCGCGTATATACACTCACATTCACTGTATGCACACACACACACACGCTAACGTACACACATGTACTCACATATGCTCACACGTACGCACACATGGGCAACGTCACTTCCCCTTTCAAAGGAAATCCACACATGCGCAAAAGACCACCGAAAACAACTATAAAAGCAAGAGCAATAAGCAGCTTCTTTCTTTTCCGACTCGCTTTCCGAGCTGAGTGGTCGGCTCACCAGCCGCCGCCGTTTCAACAGGCGCGTGCCCGCGCGTCTCACACCACTTGCTACTATATGTGGGGCAAGAAGCTAACAAACAGTACGTAAACCTTATACATTTTCTATCTCCATAACCTGGATTGACTTTCTCTCTCTCTCTATCTACAACTTGTGCCAGAGACTGCTAACATGGCGCACAGCTTTACTGATGTCAACCCTCTATCTTTGTCTTTGTCTACAAGCTGGACTGTCATTCCCATTTCCACTACATTACTCACGCCTCTTTCCACACGCGAACAAATGATAGTGACCCGAACGTGAAATGAACACACATTTCCTTTTCTTTGTACAGTCCTGCAACAAACGATGGTTACACCCGAATGTGGACATGAACACGTGTTATACCTAAAGCACTCATTTTTCAACAGTAAATAAACGACATGTTATCTTATCCAGCAATTGAGTTTTTGTTTCCTTCATTCCATTCGTTTCATTATTTTCTTTTGTAATGGGATTAGGATTTATATATCCTAGTCTTCTACAGCTGCTACAAGTTCTTCTTCTTCTTCTTCTTCTTCTTCTCCTTTTCTTCTTCTTGCTGCTGATAGTTACATGAATGTTCTTTCTGTCTATGCGCAGACTCTTTCTTCATCTGAAGATGATATTACTTCCTTTTATCATATGATCTGGTTTGCCAAGTGCTGAGAATTTAGTGGTTCTTGGTGACTTCAATGCACGAGTCGGATCAGACAATGAGACTTGGTCTCTGCTGGGTCCGTATGGCATTGGCAGAGTCAATTCAAATAGTATGCTGCTCATCCATCTCTGCAGTGAACTAAATCTTATTATCAACAACACTTTTACTCACAAGAAAAACAAGGAGACCTGGTTCCATCCCCAGTCTAAACATGGCTATTTGCTTGATTACATATGGTTTAGATGTGGTAATCTTGGAAATTTTTGCAAAGTTAGAGTAATGTGTGGTGCCAACTATGCTACTGATCATTTAATGGTCAGAGCTAAACTCAAAATTACAATTCGCAAGAAAAGCCGTTTCAATGGAGTCAAAGTGCCTAAGCGTATTGATGTTTCCAAATTGAAGGCTCCAGTCGTACAAAGCTCCTTGAAATCTGCTTTTAACCAGGTGGATTTCTCAGATTGTGATTGGGAGACAATAAGAGATACAATATACCAAAAAGGTGATTGGTTTGCTACAGTATAGTCTCGTCAGTCATGATCGGGTAGAAATCGTGAGTAATTTGCAGTTGTATTATTAGTATCATGAGAATTGAATCTTCAACCTCCATAAAGACCGGTGGCAAAAAGCATAGAGTAGTTTAACAGAAAGAGTCCCGAGTTCAAAAAGACTCACCTAAAGAAGGTCTAAGGTTACATCGGCCGAAATTTTGCACAACTAACACTCAAGATGAGAACGGTAATTCTAATAATACTCCATATTAAAATGATGAAAACCCATTCAAATTTACCTACGTCTTAATTCTAATCCATATCAAATCTAACAATATACTCAGTATCACCTCACCTTTCTTCATATCAAAAAAACATGAGGATGAACCATTTAAGTAATTAACATTCAAATTGATAGGAAGCGGAAAGCTTATTTGAAACATTTCAACTCTTCACCTCTGAACAGACCAGCTTTCACTGCCCACTTCTCTTCTGTACGGAGTGAGGTTCAGTATTGTGTGTGGTGGGCGCCAAATAAAAAACAAATGGTGGTCTGACCTCTTCAGAGAGATACAGACTGCCTACGATCATAAAGATGCTAAGACACCATCATTTCTCAAGGTTGCCTTGGGAAGATAATGTTTGCGTATTTTTCATGTTCAATAGATGCAGTTTGTACTCAGGAGGATGATAGCTACTACAAGTTCTTCTGCTTCTTCTTGGTTGTCCGTCGTTATCCGATGATGAAAATCTTCTTTGTGTCAGTCTGCTGATGTTTAAATAATCCAATCCTGGATCGACAATCAAAGGGAGAAACTATAAAATTGTCACCCTAAAGGAAACAACACTACAGCTTTATTTTAAAACTTCAATTAAAAAAATCAATTCAGGTAACTTGATTATGTAATAGAGCTGACATCTATTCAATGTAGTTGCCGTCAGTCTCAATTATCGCCTCGATACGGGTCTGATACTGGGGCATACCTTTTCCGCAAGCACTGATGGGAGCTCGGCGAATACTCAGCAGATGGCGATCAGGCTGGCTTTAGTATTGTCGTAGGTCATGTTGGTGATGTTCTCGACATATGACCAAACAAAGTAGT
Organism: Euprymna scolopes; assembly: GCF_053919585.1. Taxonomy (NCBI): domain Eukaryota; kingdom Metazoa; phylum Mollusca; class Cephalopoda; order Sepiida; family Sepiolidae; genus Euprymna; species Euprymna scolopes. The sequence goes on along the minus strand of NC_136489.1, from coordinate 160,966,609 downwards.
CCACAGAGTTCAGGGAGGGAAAGGAGGAGGGGCAGTGAGAGAAGGGTACAAAGTCGTAGAACTCCTTCTGGAGTCAAGCCTGGATTTCTTTGGACTTGTGGACCAGGACCGAGTCTTACTGCTACATTCAGGGTCTGCCAGCAGCCACCTGATTTCACCAGAGGATCACCACCCTCTTCAGCACATCCAGGTACACTTTGGTGTTGACTTTCAAGCTGACTTCGAAGATGTGAGGTGGCATGATGTGGCCCTCACTTAAAACCACACCAAAGACCATAATCATGGCCGGGAACTTTGTTGAGCTGCATCCTCAAGTGTTGAAGCATCTGGATTTGCATTTTGGTGGTGCTGGCAATGGTCCTGTTGTTATAACTTGGATTGGTACAGAGCATAAGTTGTACAGCAGCGCATCTCTGATCTTGCTCATTGAACATTGTGTCACTTTCAGACGTGATAGAAGGCTCCTATCGTTCTTGGAATTTGTACACAACAGGCCAACTAGTAGATGGTCTGCAACAAAAAAAAGAAAGCTAGTTTTCATCAAACGGAAATGGAATCATGTCGTCTTTTCTAGGGGGACAATTTTATCGTTCCACACTGAACAGTCACAGATCGGGCATGTGAAGGAGGTGCCGGGTGGAGCAGGAATGGCCTGTTGAGCACTCTTTGCACTCTATGGTCATGTATTTGCATTTGCTGCTTTTCAATATAGTCCACTCCCTGTGAGCAGAGGGAGCGCCAGAGATCCCGGCGGGGAAGCAAGTTCCTCTAGTGAAGAGGGGTCTATTCGACACTTCTTCAGAGATCTCTTAATATGGTCTTTGAAACACTTCCTCTGCCCACCCGCACTGCATCGACCTTGGAGTAATTGATCATAGAGAATTGTACGTAACATGGTATGAGCAACGTCACAACACTATTACACAAGAAAAAGTTATGAGCAACGTCACAACACTATTACACAAGAAAAAGTTATGAGCAACGTCACAACACTATTGCACAAGAAAAAGTTATGAGCAACGTCACAACACTATTACACAAGAAAAAGTTATGAGCAACGTCACAACACTATTACACAAGAAAAAGTTATGAGCAACGTCACAACACTATTACACAAGAAAAACAGGTGGTGAACGTCGAGTCTTACAGTAAAGCTTGAAGTCATAATCAATTCAGTGACTCAAAATTTGTTTGCTTATGTGACAGGAGAAGGATGTTAAGAAAAGGGAAATCTGAGAATGTTCATGATGCACCCATGTTGAATCTTTCTAAAATGACACTTGAGATGCTTATAATATTTGTAATATTTAATCAGATATCGACTAAAAAGAGACCAGGATGAAAAAGGTTATATGCATCGATGATATACGTGGTTTTCCGCTGTAAAAAAAAAACCCACTCAATCAAATTAAGTGAAATTTTTTTTTCGGAGATCTTCAGTCCATAAAAGATACGTACAATATAACCTTTTTTCGATATTTTCATTTTTGAATGTCTTGATTAAACTGTACAAGTATCCAAAAAATATATAGTATCCAGCATTAGGTGAAAACAAGAAAAATTGTAGCGAATTGACACCTGAATATTTAAAGTTTTCATAATGACTTAAAAATAAAAAAATTATACAAAATACTATCAGAAACTCACTCACTAGATGTCACAGTAACACTATATGTTTTTTGGATAAATATTTACCTGGTTTCCACCTTAATTTTTTCCTTTAAAATTACAGTTTTCGGGTATGCGGAAAACGAATATTGCATTTAAATTTTCCGCAAATAAGTGGTTTTCCAGATATTAAGCAATGTCATTTCTTATGTTATTGCTAGTAACCATCTTGGCTTGCACATAGTTTATTGGGGTTGCGCTCTCATAAGTGTTTTTCTGCTGTAAAAAAAACAACTATTCAATCAAATTAAGTGAAATTTTTTTTTTTCGGAGATCTTCAGTCCACAACGGATGCGTACAATATAACCTTTTTTTCGATATTTTCATTTTTTAATGTCTTGATTAAACTATACAAGTACCTAACATTTGATTGTTTTAACCACATCTACGTAATCTAATCTTGTTTAACACACTTACATCCAATCTGGGTTTGACCTTTACTCCTGATCTGAAATGGAACACGTACATCAAGTCTGTTGCCAAGGTCGCTGGAAAGATGGTGGGATCCTTCTACCGCTCCAGAAGATATCTCACTACTGATGCAATTCTCTATCTATATAAAAGCCAAGTACGTCCAAGGATGGAATACTGCTGCCATATCTGGCCAGGAGCTGCTAAAAATAGCCTATCCTGCCTTGACAGAGTACAAAATAGACTTCGTGGCTTAGTGGGGATACCCTTTTCTCTACCCTGCAACCTCTCTCCTACAGAAGAGATGTTGCGAGCCTATCCTTGTTTTATCGTTATTTCCATGGCAGGTGCTCGTCTGAACTCCAATCTCTGGTCCCCCCCTCGCCAATCTTTCACGAAAAACACCCGTCTAGCTGAATCCACTGTGAAAAATTTCCCCCACTCTTTATCTGTGCCTAAATCAAAACGTGGATTCCATGAACAAAGCTTCTTTCTTAGAACTGCACGCCTGTGGAACTCTGTTCCGTCTGCCTGCTTCCCACCTGACTACAACTTGGATGTCTTCAAGTCCAACGTTAACAAATTCCTAATGAACCGCCCCCTTAAGTAAACACTTCATCAAATCTCCATACTAACGTAATTTACTTGCAATAACCCTTATCCCTGAGTGGCTTCCGGGCCTTGATAAATGGTGACCACTGTGTAAAAAAAAAAAAAAAAAAATCGTGCTACACCATTTAAACATATCTTTTGCATGATAATTTACCTAGACTCATATTGTGAAGGGTTATTTAAATTGATAAATATTCAACAGCAAAGAACAAACTATATAAAGCACAAAATACCTGTTTTTATATTACATTTTCACCCCAAACAAGGCACATTGCCACTTTGATGTAGGGGGCTACTATCAGGGACCTAAGTTGCAGGGATACTATGTAGGGAGTTTAGCAGCAAGATGTCTGTTCACATTACACTTGAACTTCTGCATGTCAGTACAGTTGGGGAAGCAGGAAACCGGAAGAGAATTCCAAAGTCTAGCAGTTCTGGGGAAGAAGCTATTAGAGTAGAAGGCTTTCCTACATCTAGGGATATCTACTGTGTCAGGGGGGGGGGACTTTGCTGCTTGTTGGGTTTGTCGGGGGTATTTTCGTTGAAGGGCTTGTAGTTCGTCAGAGCATCCACCATAAAAATACTTGTAAAACAAGCAGAGGGATGCAACATTTCATCGATGGGACAGGAGCTAAAGCTTAGATGATAGTTCAGGATCTATCAGGTTGGTGACTCTTTTTTGGACCCTGTCCAGGAGCGAGAAACTAGTATCAGATGCATCAGCCCAAATGTGACAGCAGTACTCCATACATGGGCGAATGGTAGCTTTGTAGAGGTACAGGATACTTTCAGGCATAAGTAACTTTCTAGCACGATAGAGAGAGCCCACCTTCTTCACAGCAGCCTTGGCAATGATTGTATCTATTCCAACTCATATTTCCTGCGAATGTTAAGCCAATACAGTGTTATGTTTCTTTGAATTTGATATATCGTTTCAGTTATGAAACTTTATCAAGAATAGCATAGAGTAAGATTAGATATATAAAAAGTTGGGAGTAGTAGTAAGAGAAAGATGAGGTGGCTAAAATAAAAGTGTGTTAGTGTGTAAGCTGCTACGGTTGGTAGTAGGTGAAACCGTTGATTGTTATATTTTTATATGAAAATTAATTTTGGTTTCTTTGTACATTTTGTTCTTTGTTAATTAAATTTAAATCTAAATTATATCGATGAATGTAAATGAGACATTGAAAGATACCAAAGGTGCTGATTATTCAAATAATTTCATGTGGACTAGAGAGATTCACTTTGGGATAGTCAGCTGTTATGTTAACAAGTTGGTATTTAGAAGTGGTGGTCTCAAAGTGTCCCTGTGTGATCCTATGTCCTTGGGAGTAGTAATAGGAGAAAGGCGGTCCCAAAAGACGAAGTGGCTAAAATAAAGGAATGTGTTAAGGTGGAGATTTTTGTGGTTATTAGTAGGTAAACCATTGATTGTTATATTCTCATATGAAAATTATTAATTCATTTATTTTTTTATTTTTTTACAAAGGAATCACCACTTATCAAATCCCAGAGGCCACTCGAGGATAAGTGTTAAAGAGTGTTAAAAGGGTTAAAGAGTGTACAGTGGTCAAAAGGACAATATCATAGTCATCGTTAAAAGTGTAAATTAGGTAAATTGGATTACTTAAGGGGAACGGGTCATAAAGAACTTGTTTACATTGGACTTGAAGATGGTCATATTGTAGTCAGCTGGAAAACCGGTAAACGGAAGAGAGTTCCACAAGCGTGCAGTTCTAAGAAAGAAGCTTTGTTCATGGAATCTGCATTTAGGTTTAGGCACAGATAAAGAGTAGGGGAAACTATTGATAGTGTTTACAGCCAAACAAGTTTTTCTTGTGAATGTTTGGCGAGGGGAACCATAGATTGGAGCTCAGATGAGCACTTGCCATGAAAATAATGATAAAACAGAGACAGGCTCGCAATGTCTTTTCTGTGAGAAAAAAGTTGCAGGGAAGGGAAAAGGGCATCTCCCACTAGGCTACAAAGTCTATTCTGTAATTGAAACCAGAAGCAAAACTTATGAAGAATTCTTGGTAAAATTATTTATTAGAAGAAATGAAAGTATATAACAATTAAAGGATCCGGATGTAAGCGTGACACAGAAAGTAACACACACACACACTATTGTATTAATATATAGATATTTTGGTAGGAGTGTAGTAGGTGGTTTACAATCGCCACTCTCATGATAACAAACTGCTGGGTTAGTTTCACCTTCACCTTTCCTTTGAAGTTTAACAAATCAGAATTCAAATTTATTTGTAAGCACACCAAACCTCATCAGTTTGTTTAAGCACAAATCCAGTGGGTAAGCCTAAGAATAGAGTAGCTTCTTGGTCAGCAGCATCGCCAATAGTCTGTAGCAGCCAACACTTGCTATATCACAGGCAGAAGCTAATTCTCTCGACTTGAGATTTGAAATCCATTTTCTCCCTGGCCTGTCCAATCACAAACCAGCTCTCAGTCATGTGACATAGTATATAAAAGGTGAAATCTGAAACTCTCAGCCATTTTTCATTCTGACCCTGTCGGCCAGGTGACTTCGCCTGGGGCTTTGGCTAACTATATATAAAAAAGCGAAAATGTGTGTATGTATGTATGTGTGTTTGTTTGTATGTATGTATGTTTGTATGTCTTGCAAAAACTTTCCACACGGGTCACGGATTTTCGCCAGATCGGTATCATTTTAAACTTCCAACCTTCGCCCCACAAATATCGAAAAATTGGCTAAAAACGTTAATTCCTTCACCCTGAAATCAGTAGTTTTCTACAGGGGGGGGGGTCAGCAAAAACCCTCCTCTCATGACGAGTTCGCTTCTACGCATGCGTCATACACCGTCGTAACCTGATTTACTTTAAATATTTGAAAAAGCAACAGAATTTCGTGGACGTCGTCTTAGTTCAGTTGCTTAGAGCGCAGCCTCATTATCTAAACGTTTTGGGTTCGAATCGTGGTGTGAGATGTCTTTTTTTTTTGATTTTTTAAATTTTAATATTGAAACAGGGTTATTTAAGTCATTTTTCATGTGCTTTTCAGATTTTTTAACGTTCGTGTTTCTATTTTTTTACTTTGCTTATTCTTAGGTTTTCATTAACACCCCACACCCCCACCCGACCACACATACCCAAAAACACCCGGGCAACGCTTGGTACCCCCCCCCCGCTAGATCATGCTAAAGAACATACACTGGCATACACACACCCATAACAACACACAAACACACTGAATACCTTTCCCTTTCCTTCTTCTTTAACCAGTCTCCTTCGTCCCCACAACTACTAGCTATAAACACGTGTAAACAGAACTGAGCTGTTCCCCCCTCAACAAACCAGCAATATATTAACTCTATCGTTACACAAGAACACTTCAACCTACTAACTCTGTTTCTCTCTTGTACTGACGCCACTAACGAAGATAACAAATAAAGTTGTTTATTAAATGTTAAAATGAAACTTCTTTTCTTTGTCTTCATTATTAACTAAAAGTCAATCTGTTACCACCCTCAGGAACTCTGTTAATCACATTCCAAACATCCTGTTGTATAAACTAATAAATTGAGCCAGTAATTTAATATGATCTCAGAGCAGTGGATCAAACGCTAACCAATATTTGAAATGTGATCAAGAGAGTACTTGATACAGAAACGGATACTACACTTTAATCCTAATGATTTGTTGTGTAGTGGGCTGAGAAGCTGTTGACTTATTTCTCTCCCACCTAGGAAGATGCGGCATAAGGTTGAAAGGCGGCGGGAAAAGGCACACTTTCAAAGGGACACTCTGGTTCTACAAAAACAATCATGAACAAACCCATAAGTATTTCCTGGTACGAATGCCTCAGGCGATTAATAATAAAACCACCCCTCCTTAAAGAGAGAAAGTGATGTCTGGAAGGTTGCACCTCCTAAGACTAAGATGGGCCATACTTTACCCCAACAAAAGATAGTGTGGAGCTGCCACGATATCCTCTAGTTTGTCAGAAAGGGTATTGAGGTAAACCACAGTTAGTACTGGGGAAGCTAAGAAGCTGATTCTTATCTCCCTTCCATGGCAGGAGGATGTGACACAAGGTCGGGGAATTGGGATTTGAAACGAGCACTCTGGCTTGCAAAAAATGCCTAGACAGCCCCATTGGCGTTCCACAATAAGACCACTTTAGATCATTAGCAATAAACTAACCCCTTCCCAAAATCTGAATTTGGATGGTCGGAGGAAGTTGGGTACCAAGCCAGTTATGTCAACAACTTTGAATACTGCCCCTTCATGAGAGGCTGACTAGGATTGATCCTTACTGCTCATGTTGTGGAGATAACTAAAGAGAAATGGCTGCATATATCTTTTTCACTTGCAGCAAACTTTGGCAACTTTGAGAGTATGTCGATGAGGTAATAGCTTACATCAACGCCAAACATGCATTGGCTCTATGTATATATATATCTATATAATTATAAAACTCAAATGACCTTGTAATGAGTGATGTAACCCACTTTCCGGTTTACGACATCCGGTTGTGCATGCGCGCATAACCTGCGCACTGAAATATTAACGTTATTATTTTTGAAATTATTATTTAACATGGGAAGAGTGGGGTTTAAAATAACTTAAACGTAATACAGAAATGAACGATGTAAAAAAAATAAGCAGATATATCAAAATTTGAATTTAACTCTAATAAGTATTATGGTATCTGTTCAGTGTACATTTACCTATAAGTATGGCCAACCACTTATAATTCAGTAACTGTAATTTTTTTTTTTTCAAAAATAATCAATTATTATAAACAGACCGACTCATAGAAATCTATCTATATTCTTTTTTCATTTTAATATACTTTCGTGTAGTCTAGTATATATATATCTGGTTGGGATCCTTGACTGCACCAATGTGACTTTCTCTCTCTCCAGACTTCCCTGTCTTCCATCGGCTTCCTCAGATCTTCAGGATTACAGTTGGCATTGTGTGCAATTTGTTGGATCTATGTGGATCTAGTTCTTTCTATGCTCGTGCGCCCATGTCGTGGAGTCTACAGCAATACATTTCTCAACAGCTTTTACCTGTTCCTCTGGGTATGAGCAGCAAATTGTAAATGTCACTCTTTGATGGTAGTAGATATGGCAAGTACATGGCCATAAAGTTGCTGCTTCGTGGGATGATCTTGCCAAGATATATTTAACACTGTTCATAGCATACAGGTGTACATGCCGTCTAGCTTCTTTTTCAATCTTATTGAATATCCGAGCTGTAGCACCATAAACAATGGCTCTTAATGTAGCATATGTTATTCACAATGAGGGCCTGTCATTGCCTAAAGAGAAAAGATTGTTTTTCTAGCCATGATAGACGTAACGAAAATAGTGACATAGGTTTCATGTCTTGACAAAGTCCATGAAGGTTGGATCAGTTTCCAACCATAATCTAATTGTTAATTTTAAACACCAGCTTAAAGTGAAGATCAGATGCGATTGGAGGAGATTGGACTGCATGGAGTTTGATAAGAGGTGGGTGTTTGACATTAGTTTGTACATCCGTCAAGAAGCCAAATACAAGCTCTTGTTCCCTGCTTAGGCATGATGCACATGGTCCTGGGTTCTGCAGAACCCTTAAGTTAAAAAAAAAAAAACTCTTAGCTAGTAAATAAATCTTGACCCTGTTTTGTTTTATGGTACTAGAAAGCCTTCAAAGATACGTACTCCCCTGTATTATTTTGCCTCCGGTTACCCTTAAACTGTTGATATTTTAGAGGACCCCATTCATTCCTTTTAAGGGAGCTGGGGGCTTCTACATTAATAACCCCTATATCTAGCTTCTAACCTTTTGCCTGACTTTGTGATGAAGTTAAAAACGTTTCATGCAGGTGTTTTGTGGGTTTGGGAAGGTTATAGCATGTTGGTTGGGTTTGAATGACAGGTGTTATAAAACTTCACCGGTGTCAGAATAATTCAAGAAAGGTCAGACTTACACGCGGATATCTGAAGTTGGAAAAAATAAAACATTTCATAAAATGCATCTCTCTCTCTCTCTCTCTCTCTCTCTCTCTATCCCTTCTCCCTCTCTCTTTCTTTCTCTATTTCTCTCATTCACTCCCTTTCTCTCTCTCTTTCAATGAAGAAAGAGAGAATTGAAATATAATTTCATTGTTATGCGTGGGGTGGTGGTGGTTTGGTGTGCACGCTTCCTACCTGTTAGCTGTTAAATAAATTATATATTTTTATAAAAATGCATTTGTTTGCTATTTTTGTACAAGTGTTCGATTTCAGCCTGCGGTTCCTCCCATAAATACGACAACGGCAAGCTGCCTGTGGCGACACAATGAACACACAAGAAGCGACCCATGCCAGACAGTTATAGCCGACGACATATCGACCCGTTTTTGTTGATGTTTCTAACATGTGCTTAGCGTTAGAGTGACCATCGTAGGGTAAGTCCAAAAATAATTCACAAACTGCATGACTACTGATCCCTTTATGCCCCCCCCAATAAAAACGATTCAGGCTTCATACTTCAGACAAAGATGAATTTTATGAACATTCTTATTGTAAAACATTATTTGTAAATGATTTTGTGGCCTTCGAGCCAAGATCAAAGTGTTGTATCTTTCTGATGCTGCACTTAAATTTTGGGGGGTTTGTACTATTACTATACACATAGATTCGAAAAAGTTGTCAAACACCAAATATATAACAAATAAACGTTATCAAAGGCAAGATGTGTTACTTTTCCATCAGGCTGGATACGTTTTTAGTGTTTTTATTTAATGTAACATGTTTATTCAGCTCGAAAAACATAGTGTTTAACGATATATTTGAAAATTTAAAATGGCGCCCGACTCTCTGTTGAACCTGGTAAGTTTGGGAAAATGAGTTAAAAATAAAAAACTATACAAAATACTGATAGAAGCCCACCAAATATATGTCAGCCTATGTCACGCTAACATATTGAGTGAGTTTTTAACAGTATGCGATATAGTTTTTTTTTTTTTTTTTAACTCGTTTTTTCAAACTTACCATGTTCAACAGAGAGTCGGGCGCCATTTAAAATTTTCCAAAACATCGGTAAGCACTGTATGTTTCTCGAGCTGCATAAATATGTTTAAATTAAATAAAAACACTACAGTTAGGTAGAAAAGTAACTTATCTTATCTTTGATGACATTTATTTGTTATATATTTGTTTTTTGACAATTTTTTTTCGAATCTATGTGTATAGTAATACAAACCCAATTTTGTTCTCGGTTAGTGGAGGAGAAATCCTTCATGACTGAGACAATTTTTATTTTTGTTCCTTTCTTCACATTAAAAACGATCCTGGTGGGGAGGCAAAGTAAATCGGAACAATTCGTAAATGTATATTTTTTGTCTAAATAAAATACCTATAATTTCGAATGTAAGCGTATTTCTATATTTTCCCTTACACATGGCGACGGCTGATAGCATAGTGATAAGGGTTTTCGACGGCTACTAACGCAGTCGGGTTTCGAATCACAGTTTGGAGCACCTGTTCGTTTATAGCCATAGTGATACGGCGAAACAGCTATCTATGAATGAGCATATTTGTTTAATTCAAAGTTTAGAATAAGTTTTTTTTCAATTAGAAATAAGTTACTAAAAATACATTGTACAAACGGTATTTTATGTTTTACTTAATTCCATATATTGAAATGCTTTAGGAATACACCGTTTTTAAAAATCATAAAATTTTAATAATTTTAAATTTAAAGAACAAATAAAAATTAATACTAAACTGACACTAGGCGAAAAAAGAAGGAAAAAAAAAAAAGAAAAAACAATTGGAGTTATTTCCCTTAGAACAATAACGATGGAATATTTAACATTTTCACTGGCGATTCGGCTTAATGAAAAACCGTTAAAAGATAAGTGATAAGTGTATATAAGCATTAGTTTCTATTTTTTAATATGGAACTAATATTATGAAATAGAGAATTAAAGTTGAGAAGCATATTTAAAGCGATAATCCATTTTTTTTATTTGGATTTACCTGCTAGAGAAAGTTCGGTGTGTATGCGTGCGTCTTTGTATGTGTGTGCGTGTGAGTGTTTTTAAATATTATCAGCGCATGCGCATCGTCAAGTCTTAAGGGTTGTGTGCTCGGAAAATGGCGGACGGTAGACGGGTACAACACCAACCTATTTGTAAAGGCCAGAAATTACCTGTTTTTATCGAAGAGGCCATCGAGGATGTCCTCATTGTGTGCTTGGAGGCCGGAGCCAAAAAATACCGGGGAGTTTTAGTGGATTCTGATAAAAGGTAAGCTAGCATTTCTACTAATGTAGAGTCGAAATTAGGCAAAATGTTGTCAAAAAAAGCAACGACAGCTGACTTTTTTTGTAGTATTACTTGTTTGTCAGTCTTTCGATTGTGTTATGATATTCTGTTTAATGTTTATTTACATATTGTGCGTTTAAATAAGTATCGGTCGTTAAGCTTTCATGTAAAATTGAATTTTGTTTATAAATTGAAAATGCTAAAACCGAGCCGGTATTAAGTGAACGAACGGGAAGGCCCTCAAAGTTAGTGATTCTCTCGACTCTCTAATCAATGAGTGAACTTTAGTAATGGCTTCAGTTTTAATTGTGATTTTTATTTGTTTCTTGTTGCAGAAATCTGCCTCATGGTGTGTGCTTCCCGTTCAAAAATGACTCTAAAGACGACCTCTCTGATAACAAAAGTGATATTACAAGTGTCGACGGTGGAGTCAAAGGCGGGGAGAACATTCAGATATCGGCGGCGGCTCTTCGTCACACATATAATCAGGATTTTTCACAATTTGGCGAAAAGGTGGCTGCACTGACCAAACGGACATACACGAGACATTTTAAAGACAAGACTGTACGCAGTATACGCCTCCGACCACGTCAAACTTTGTGTTCTAAATGCAAATCGGCTTGCCACGACAATGCCGACCCATCAAGCTCTTCCATTTCAAAAGCCCCCTTTTCGTCTCTCAACAACTCCACATCTTCTTCTTCTTCATATTCTTCAGCTTCAAACTCTCTTCTGCCCCGAATTGCTCATCCAAACCCTCCCCCTCCACAGTTCTCATCACCAAACAACTTCCCCTTGACCACACGCAATAATCAGAACTCCAGGAACAATTCTCTGATGCACAACACACGCAGTAGATCACCACCGGTTACGCGAAATCGGCAGCAACAACAGCAACTTCAGCAGCAGGTACCCCAGTCTTCCTCTGTGGTCAGTCGTTACTGTCAGCCCCCTCCATCCCCAAAGACACCTCGTTACGACCACCCTCCCCCTTCCCCAAAAGCAACTAGATACAATCAACCGCCCCCTTCCCCAAAAGCAACTAGATACAATCAACCACCCCCTTCCCCAAAAGCAACTAGATACAATCAACCGCCCCCTTCCCCAAAAGCAACTAGATACAATCAACCGCCCCCTTCCCCAAAAGCAACTAGATACAATCAACCACCCCCTTCTCCAAAAGCATCTAGATATAATCAACCACCCCCTTCTCCAAAAACGGCAAGGTATAATCACCCACCTCCATCACCAAAACAACACACACATGGTGGTAACCAGCCACCACCTTCTCCAAGGGCTACGCGTTACAACCAGCCCCCACCCTCGCCCAGAGCAACCTATTACAATCAACCACCCCCTTCACCAAAGAGCCCTAGATATAATCACCCACCTCCTTCTCCAAAAGCATCTAGTTATAATCAACCACCGCCATCTCCAAAACCCCTTCGGTATAACCATCCACCACCATCTCCAAAACCAACACACTACAACCAACCTCCAATGTCCCCACGTAATTCACGCTATAGTTTACCACCCCCTTCATCACCCAAACCTCCCCGTTTCAACCAGCCTACACCTTCTCCGAAACCACCTCGTTTCAACCAGCCTCCACCTTCACCAAGACATCTGAGTTCCGCTATCACCCTTCCATTACCCCAACCCCAGGTGCAGCTTGAACCCTTAAAACTTGGAGAACATCCAGAAACTCGAAGTGAGTCTCGGAAAAGGAAATGTTCTGTGACAGAGGAGTATGTGCCTACAACTAATGACAATAAAACTAATATCAGTCTCAAGTCTGAAGGACTGACCGTTGTAAAATCTAGTCCAATAATAAAAATATCAGTTGGTGAGGGAACAGTGCTAAAAATTCCACCGCGCCTCCACTCGGAAGTGGTTGACACTGACCAATCATCAGATGAGAAACTTGAAAACAAGGATTACCCGACCCACAAGAGACTGAAAAAGGCTTTAAAGAAAGCAAAAGAAAAGCTGAAACGGGTAGATTCAGAAAATGGTGATAAAATTTCCTCAGGTCACCATCGCAAACACAAGCGCAAACACAAACATAAACATGCATGTGCTGACATAGATCGAAATTTACCTACATTGGCTGTGGAAAAGGCGAATAAGGAAGGAGAAAACGACTCTGAAATGGATGCTACTGATCCAGACTTGAATGATCACCAGCGACCTCGCTTGCTTTACACCTGGCGACGCAACAGTGGCCTATCACGGGTAGAATCGGAAACTTCAGGTAATAATACACTATCGGCAGGGGATTTAAAAAATGACGAGAAGTCTCCACAAAACCCACTGCTTGATAATTCTCTGGAGACAAAATCAGACTCGTCGGGAGAATCAACAGACGGCTTCAATTCAAACTCTGCCAATGGAGTCTCAGACTCCGACTCTGAATACGAAGAGGATTATGGGGGAAAAGAATTCTCCGGTAGCCGCTCTCCTGCAGCAGATTCTCTAAAGCCACTGATGATGAAAATTCAGACCAAGACGCTAACAAAAGTGGAAACCTCTGAAGGCCGCATCATTCATGTTGGGGACATTGTATGGGGCAAAATCCAAGGATTCCCTTGGTGGCCTGGTCGAGTGCTCTCTATCACGGTCAGTACACGTGACAATGGAGTTGTGATAGCACAGCTAGCTCATGTGTCGTGGTTCGGCTCATCCACCATGTCACATATGCAGTGTATCGATTTGTATCCATTTTTAGAAGACTTTAAGCTCCGCTATAATAAAAAGAAGCGGGGCCCGTACAAAGTGGCTATCAAGCAAGCCACAGTGGCTGCCAAGAGTTTCCTGGGCACTTCCAATATTAAAGTGGAAGATATTGAATTGTGACTACGAACTAATAATACAGACTTTGTCTCTGTCACCTACTTGGATGAATTTTGATCATCTGAATTAACTATTAAACTTTCTGTTGGTTTATCTTTCATTTCTTTTAGCCAATTCAACATGGTTACATTTTATCATACAAAATTAACCAATCTGTTATTTTATGGTTTCATAAAAAGGTACGTAAAAAAAAAAAAAAAAAAAAAAATCAGAAATAAATACAAGGAATTTTTTTTTCTTTATTCTAAGATAACTATGAACAGACTTCCTGCCATGGTATATAATGCCGATTTAATTCTTGCTGCCCTCAAAGGAATTGTAAGGGCCAAAGAAACCAAGGAGTGTAAGTTGTGCTATGCATTCTAGATGGAATTTGAAAGTTTGTGGATTGTAAAGAGTTTATATATTTAATTATTGAGTAAAATCCTTGGTCAAACCATTCACACACACATAGGTCTGTATTGTTTTTTTTCTTTCTTTCTTTCTTCTTCTTCACCCCACCCTCCTTCATTTCTCACAAACCAGCCGCTCTGTCACACTTTAGATGCCCTCATTTTCAGGTTGTGCCATTATCGGCTGGTGGTGCTGTTTTCTTCAGATTCCTGTGTTTTTTTTTACTTAAAACTCTCAGTGGAAAAAAAAAATTACATCTACACAAGGAGAAATTCGGAAACGTGCTTGCTTTTTTGTTTTTGTTTTTTTCCTTCTCAAACACAGCTACAAATGCAAATGCCCTAAGACCCTACACATTTTTATCGCCTATTTTTATTACCCAGTATTTTTTTTTTTTTTTTTTTTTCTACGTTAAGACTTACGCAGCATTTAACAACTGCTACACCTTGCCTACATCTGTCGTTTGGTGTATGTCTGATTTCACTGCTCATTTCTTTTCATGATGCCATCAAAATTCAAGACCAATCAACAGAGAGCGGTTTTTCTTAAAAACCAAACAGGGGCCAGATAGATATTCCATTTATTGTTCCTGCGGTTTACAGCTGGTCATTTACAGCTTAAGATTCTTTAATCGGCACACATGACAAAAGATACTACTATATTTATTGAATACTTATGAATTATAAGTCTATTCTAAACATAAAATTCCTATTACCGATTCATTTTATGAATATAAAAATATTGCAACAAAAATATTTATCACAAACAAATTTTGGTCAATGTACGCTGCTTGTCCAACTGAAGACCTACCTTTAGAATGTTGACTTTTAACACTGTATACAGGTAATCCAGCTTGCATATCACCTTTAAATTTATCGTCAACAAGTAGTTTTCGTTTTTGGTATTAACGCATCCAGTGTGCAATGTTATTTTCTATTATTTTGAATTGTCTGCCATGTTTGTTGATGAAAGGGAGTTGTTCCTGGAGCATGCTCAAACGCTGTTCAAGTTTTGCATAAGACAAGTGCATTACTTTTACTGAATACCTGCAATTGGAGAAAGTCTCCCTCAAGGAGAAGAATTCAACTAGCTTGCTCTTAAATTTTTTTTTTTTTTTCTTGAAGTAACATTTTTTTTTTTTTTCTTTCATTGAAAAATAAATATTTTTGTTATTGAAGAAGGAACTATCGTCCCCGAATTCTTTCCGTATTCAGAAAGTTTTGTTCTTTTTCTTTCCATTTGCACATGTGCACAACTTGCAGTTTCTCTTAGCTGCTAAAGCAAGAACAAAATGGCTGCCAATCAAAACTACTACAGGAAAACATGGGATAATGAATTATGTATCTTTCGAACTAGTTGTCGGCGATAAATTTAATGGCTATATTCATTTGTAATGGACCGGATTACCCCTATATACCGTTAAAAGGCAACAATTTAAAGGTAGGTCTTCGGTTGGACAAGCAGCGCACATTAACCAAAATTTTATATGTAAAAAATAAAATTGTTTCTGAAATTTTTTAGATGAGGATTGATAATTGTATTAGTCGGACTAGTGTTCTCATCTTTAGTGTTATTCTCACAACGTTTTAGTTGGTGTAACCCTCAGCCTTCTTCGGGTGTATCTTGTTGAACTCTGGAATATGCATAGAATTTTGAACGGAACCCTTTATTTACTCCACAGGGGTAGCATGCTCTCATTCCATCAGCCATAATCGAGTACAAGTCTTGAGTAATGTGCAATTGTATTCTTAGCATCGCCTACACTGAGGATTGAACCTTCAACTCCTTGAAGAGTGTCATTTAGAAAGTGAGGACGATATTAAGAATACAATTATAAAATCCTGAACACTTGTACTCTGTCATGGTCGAAGAAATAATAGCATGTTACTTGTACAGATTAAATAAAGGGTTCCCTTAGAAGTTCTGTGCAGATTCTAGATTTCGACAAAATATATCTGAAGAGGGTTGTATGTACAAACTCGCTTAGCAACAAAATCACACCCCTTCACTGTTAAGGTCTCTAAATGCCAAACAGCTTTCTACTCTAATAGCTTCTTCCCTTGAACAGCTAGACTTTGGAATTCCCTTCCTGCTATCTGCTTCCCTAACTGTACTGATATGCAGAAGTTTAAATGTAATGTAAACCAACATCTTGTTAATGTTTCTTAGGTATGGGCTCAATTATTATAGTAGCCCCTTACGTTCAAGTGGCCATATGCCTTGTTTGGGGTTAAGATGAATAAAAAAAAAAAAATGGGGGGTGAGTGAAAATGTTACATGGACCGAAATGTGAGAATCACACTTTAGATGAGAACAGTAGTCCGAATAATCCAAATTTAAACGTGCAAGTTTTGAAAAAACTAAAATACCAACGATAGCAATTGTGTTTTAGTTTACTAATGTGGATTATGAAGTTTTCATTTTGTGTGAATTGGCAGGATTTTTTTTTTTTTTTTTTTTTTTTTTTTTTTTTTTTTTCAACCTATTTGATTCTGATGTTGGTATTGGTCGCTCAAAATCGTTTTTAGAATTGGATACCTATAGGAGGGATCATTTTCTAGTTGTTAACATAGTATGCGAATGTGCTATAGATTTAACAGGATTTGAACACTATATTAAGTCAGCTTACTAGTGATGGGATGATCCAATATTTTTCTTGATTTCATTTTTTTTTTTTTTTTTTTTTTTTTTTTTTAATATCTAAATATTTAACTATAGACGAGTAATTTTCCTGATTACCGTAAAAACATGTTAAATGTGCAGATATTTTATCAAACGTAAAAGAAAAACTTTTATAGAAATGGCTTATGGGAATTTTACTATGACTGGTCGTTTAAAATCATTAAATATTTATCATTATTACCAGCAGCAGAAGATATTGCTTTCAACAAAATCAAATAAAAGAAGATAATTAAAAGAATCGTTTTTGGCATCGGAAAAATCGGTACATATTTTTCTGATTCCAATACCCAAAAAAGTTCCGATTTTTCTGATTCCGATTAATCGTCCCAACACTAGTATTTACATTATCACTGCCAACTTCTATGGACTTTGTAAGATGGATAAAAATCCTGTCACATCTCTTAGTCACTCAAGCAGTAATACTCTTAGAGAAAGAATAAACGTGTGATTTCCCGTGTTATAAGTAAAGTACTAAACTATGATGATTCCGCTGTAATAGGTAGTGTGCTTTAGGTATTTTGGGGACGAGGAGTATTTGGATTAGTTTTGTTTTTTTTAAATCGCAATTTTATAATATATAAAAATCGATAGAACACTAACTCTATAATAAAAAATATGAAATCTGCAAGAATTAAAATATCATATTTAAGCGTACTTTTTATTTTGTTACTGTTAAAGTTATTTAGAGTTTATGTAAATTGGTTTATGTAAAGGTTAAATTTAATCATTTCACATCATAAAATTTAAATTACTAAATTATGATATATATATATATATATATTTCGTAAGTTTCGGTTTTGATGTAAACTAATGCACCAAAGTCATATGAATGTATTTTTTAATTTTTTTTTTTTTTTTAAAACGCAATTTTATAATATATAAAAATCGATAGAACACTAACTCTATAATAATATATATAAAATCTGCAAGAATTAAAATATCATATTTAAGAGTACTTTTTGTTTTATTTCTGTTAAAGTGATTTAGAGTTTATGTAAATTGGTTTATGTAAAGGTTGGTAGTAATACGAACATTAACATGTTCGTTTATTGTTATAACTAGGGCTATGACAACAGCATATTCTTTTCCTTGTTTTGATTCTCAGGTATATATATCCATTGATATCTTATGTGTTCATGTTGAGTGATGTGGTTCTCTGTTGATTAATTGTTGGTTGGTTGTTTTTGTTTTACAGCATATAGGAGTATTTGGATTAGTATTCTGTTTGTTATATTCACGTTTCACTCAATATAAATTTCGACCTTCTACAAATACATCTTTTCGAAATAAGGATCCGTGAAAGGATTTCAAATTAAATCCTTTATTTAAGCCATGCGACCTGTGTGTGTAGAGGTTAGGAGTTTAACAATCACTTGTGAGTTTTCTGGACGTTGAAGACTTGATCCTTATAATTAGTGATAATTAGGGCTATGACAACAGCATATTCTTTTCCTTGTTTTGATTCTCAGGTATATATATCCATTGATATCTTATGTTTTTATGTAGAATGATGTGGTTCTCGGTTGATTGTGTCTGTGTCGGATTTATACTTGAGTCAAAACATTGAAAATAATATGCTGTTGTCCTAATGATAATTCTAGCGCCATGAATTAATTAAAGGGTTCAATTCAGAATTTTTGTCTCGGTCACCATCATATCTTACCATTGTTGGGCATCAAAGTTACAATCCATCAAATCATGGTCAGTACAAGCAAGGTTGAAGA
Organism: Euprymna scolopes; assembly: GCF_053919585.1. Lineage (NCBI taxonomy): Eukaryota > Metazoa > Mollusca > Cephalopoda > Sepiida > Sepiolidae > Euprymna > Euprymna scolopes. Next base: position 160,947,982 of record NC_136489.1, on the reverse strand, counting down.
CTTGATCCTTATAATTAGTGGTAATTAGAGCTATGACAACAGCATATTCTTTTCCTTGTTTTGATTCTCAGGTATATATCCATTGATATCTTATATGTTTTTATGCAGAGTGATGTGGTTCTCGGTTGATTGTGTTGAGAGTGTCTGTGTCGGATATATACTCGAGAGTCAAAACAAGGAAAAAATATGCTGTTGTCCTATTTCTATTTATAAATAAGTTCAATACTTATTGAAATGTATTCTTTGTCTTGCAAATAATGAAAATAAAAATTCCAGATTTTAAATTTAATCATTTCACATCATAAAATTTAAATTACTAAATTATGATATATATATATATTTCGTAAGTTTCGGTTTTGATGTAAACTGATGCACCCAAGTCATATGAATGTATTTTTTTAGTTTATTTATTTATTTTTTTTGAAATCGCAATTTTATAATATATAAAAATCGATCTATAATAATAAATATGAAATCTGCAAGAATTAAAATATCATATTTAAGCGTACTTTTTGTTTTATTACTGTTAAAGTTATTTAGAGTTTATGTAAATTGGTTTATGTAAAGGTTGGTAGTAATACAAACATTAACATGTTCGTTTATTGTTATAACTAGGGCTATGACAACAGCATATTATTTTCCTTGTTTTGATTCTCAGGTATATATATCCATTGATATCTTATTTTTTTTTTTTTTTATCTAGAGTGAGGTGGTTCTCGATTGTGTCTAACTGTCGGATATATACTCGAGAGTCAAAACAATAAAAAGAATATGCTGTTATCCTAGCCCTAGTGATAATAACTAAAAACCCAAGTTCTACTCGGTAGCGACTGGCAGAATGAGAACAATCTACCTCCATGAATTAAGTAAAGGGTTCAATTCAGAATTCTGTCTCGGTCATCGTTATATCTTACCATGCCAATACTGGATCCATCAATACTGGGCATCAAATTTACAATCCATCAAATCTTGGTCAATACAAGTGATCCAACACTGCAGTAACTGGGATTTCCATACAAGCAATCATTTGTTTCTGAATTTTTGAGATGAGGGTTGGTTATTCATATTATCTGGATTTCTCTGACTACTGTTCGCCATGGGAGAGGGAAAGACGAATGGTGTTCTCATCTTGAGTGTGATTTCGCAACGTTTCGGTTGATGTCAGACTCTGAAATTTGGATGGAACCTTTTATTTACTTCATGGGGTTATATGCACTTGTTCCATCAGCCATGACTGGATAAAGGTTCTAAGTAATTCGCAATTGTATTTTTTAGTCGCCCGCACTGAGAATTGAACCTTCAAACATCAGGAGTATATCACTTTTACAATTGATTTTTCCAAGTACTCTAACCGCTGTGCCGCGGGTTCTTGCAGACAAATCTAGTACGAATTTTAGAAGCCTTGAATCTATTTTTTAGTTCAACAGAAACATTCCTAAGTTTGACAAGATACACCTGAAGAAGGTCGGAGGTTATATCGAGCGAACACACTTAAGATGAGAACAGTAGTCCAATCATTTGTTGTTGATCCCCACCTGTGGAGGTTGCTGACTCTCTTTCCAACCTTCACTCTTGCTTTGTTCAGGTTCACTAAGTCTATCCTTGGGATATCTGCTCCATATGGGAGATGTTCTCTGAGTTCTTGGATAGCTTCATTCAAATAGACATTCAAACGATTCAATCTGTCAGTGCGGTAGTTCTCTGACTATACAGCGTCGAGATTCTCTTTCAGCATAAAACTGATTTTTAATTTTAATCTGGCTCCTTATTGTCCATGGATAGATAAGTGTCTTCTGTTTCCTGTTTGTGTTTTTTGATTCTGACATCGGCATCTGTTTGAATATGGAGAGATGTCATGCCAGCCAATCTGTACGCTGCTAATAGTCGGGTTGGTCTTAGTATTCCATAGATTCCCAAGTTTAACAAAGACTTCCAAGTCACAATTATAAGAAGCTTCTCCAACCACCAATATCCATGACAAATAACAGCCTACCTGAGAATTCTTCCTTCAAACTCTGCAGCTTAACATTCACAGGAAATATGAACTGGAACAAATACATTGAGGATATTGCAAAGGCTGCTGCAAAGAAGGTGGGCTTCCTCTATTGTGCTAGAAAACTATTAACACCTGAGAGTATTCTGTACCTCTACAAGGCCACCATTTGCCCAGGCATGGAGTACTGTTGCCACATCTGGGCTGGTATATCTACCACTAGTCTCTCCCTCTTGGATAGGGTCCAAAAAAGAGTCTCCAATCTAATAGGTCCTGCTGTACTGATATGCAGAAGATTAAATGTAACGTAAACCAACATCTTATTAATCTTTCTTAGACATGGTCCCAATTAGTAGCCCCTTACGTCAAAGTGGCAAAATGCCTTGTTAGGAGTGAAAGTGAGTAAAAAAAAAAATGTTTCTAAAGAAATTTGAAAGTTATATTAGTCAAACGTTGGGCATATAAAAACCAAGATGAGAATAGATTCCATGATCAAAGCTTCTTTCTTAGAACTGCACGCCTATGGAATTGTCTTCCGTTTTTCTGCTTTCCAGCTGACTACGATATGGTTGTCTTCAAGTCTAACGTAAACAAGTTTTTGATGAGCCGTTCCATATAAGTTAACAAATTTACCAAATCTCCATTACTAACGATTACTATATTGTCCAATTTCTACGGTACACTCTTTAACCCTTATCCACGAGTTGCCTCTTGGCCTTGATAAGTGGTGGTGCCTATGTAAAAAAAAAAGAAAAAAAAAGTTATTTGAATAATGCAAATAGACTATAATGTTTTGGCATTAAATAACACTGTGTTGAGATACGCCATAGACAACCCTTTTCTTTGCGGTTTCATTTGTGTCAAAGCTTTAAAATTAATAACTGACTGATTCGTACAGGGTTCTTGCTTGGCAGTTTTTTTTTGTGTGTGTGTGTGGGGGGGGTTACAATCTTTCAGAAATGAAAGTAACCTATCAAAGTTTGACCAACATTTTTTAATTTAAATTATCAAGTTGAATAATATTTGTCAGACGTTTCAAATTAGAACTGAACCCTGTTCATAAATGCTGCTGTCTTTACGAATACTTACCGTCATTTCACTCTGGTGCTCAACAATGTTTTCATTGTGGACCACATTTCTCCAGCTTCAAATCTCTTTTTCTTCTTCTCCTTTATACTCTTCTTAATGTTATTTTTTTTAAATAAAGTATCTAAGATCACAGTGTAGTATCTGTTCTGATGCTACACTTCACCCTTTTTGTCCTCGGGCAGTAGAGAAGAAATCGTTCATGGCTGAGGCAAATTTTATTTTTGTTCTTATCCAGAGTGCCCCTTTTTTGAGGAACTGGATTTTTCCCCACATTGAAAACCGACCTTGTGTCTAACTCTGCCCTTGTGGGGAGGCAAGTAAATAGGAACACATGCTCTTAAATGGTCACTCATACACAAAGTTTCACGCAAAAGTCAATCTATCTACACGTGATGATAGTTTATTTATTTCAGCTTTTTTTTTTTTTTTTTGGTTTTCTGTTTTAAATTTCTTTCCACCTCCATTGATTTTCTTGTTTAAAATGAAAACTAAAAGTCAAAACCATCATCATCATCTTTGTAAGAAGGAATATTATTCAATTGTTTTCTTTTATATTGAAAGAAAGTTTAATTTTTCTAAATTTATGTCTCCCAATATATATATATATATATAAATTCCCGTTCACATACACCTTTCAGAATAAAGCTAGAACCCAGAACTAGATAGAATCGAGCAATTGCATCGACAATGGACAACGCCAGACCCAAAGTGGGTTTCGATGTACTGCATCTCATCAGTGACGTGCTCCGACATAGGCGCGAACCCAGGTCGTTGCACTCATGAAGTGTGCAATACTGACGACCTAACGAAATGGGCCAAGGCGCAATCTATTGACTATGCCTCGATTTTTTTAAATTCTTATATTTTCATCAGTATTGCACACTTCATGAGTGCGACGACCTGGGTTCGCGCCTATGTCAGAGCACGTCACTGATGAGATGCAGTACATCGAAACCCACTTTGGGTCTGGCGTTGTCCGTTGTCGATGCAATTGCTCGATTCTATCTAGTTCTGGGTTCTAGCTTTATTCTGAAAGGTGTATGTGAACGGAAATTTATATATCTATCTATAATCTCCTCTTAATGTCTAATATATATATATATATATATAAAATATGCATCAAGTGCGCTTGAAAGCCAAATCACGTAATATCAGGAAAATAAACAAATACTTCATTTATTTTTGTTTATTTTCCTAATATTCCGGTGTGATTTGGCTTTCAAGCGCACTTGATGTGTATTTTATTTCATTCAAATTAAATCAACGTTTCTATATGGAACTCACAGCATTGATATATATATATATATATATATATATGTGTGTGTGTGTGTGTGTGACACATTCGGTGGAAGAACGATGTAAGCGCCATTTGATACTTTTCATGCAAAAAAAGGTTAAATGTTTGAAGCATAACGATACTTCTTTGAGTTTTTAAATGGGGCTTATTAATCGTGTAATGGAAGAAATTTATTAACTTTTTAAATACAATCTTACAATATTATTGTAACATAAATTACAAATTTAACCAGGTATAGTTATAAACTATATAAAAGGTATAGTTATAAACTATATAAAAGGTATAGTTGTAAACTATATAAAAGGTATAGTTATAAACTATATAAAAGATATAGTTATAAACTATATAAAAGATATAGTTATAAACTATATAGAGGTCAGTGCAGTGAATAATATAGAACAGAAAAAAACACTTCATATTTAATATTTATATATCTATGCTAAATTATATAAATATATTATTGAATATATTTATATATCCATGCTAAATTATATAAATATATATTATTGAATATATTTATATATCCATGCTAAATTATATAAATATATATTATTGAATATATTTATATATCTATGCTAAATTATATAAATATATATTATTGAATATATTTATATATCTATGCTAAATTATATAAATATATATTATTGAATATATTTATATATCTATGCTAAATTATATAAATATATATTATTGAATATATTTATATATCTATGCTAAATTATATAAATATATATTATTGAATATATTTATATATCTATGCTAAATTATATAAATATATATTATTGAATATATTTATATATCTATGCTAAATTATATAAATATAAAATCGTCTGGAAAAAAATCAAAACAATTAGAACATGATTAGGCAGAGAATTTAAAGAAACTCCATGGTCTTAAGTATCCACATTTTAATAGACGTATATTAAATCTTCAAACACTTATTTTCATATAAATACTATGAATTCAGCAATGATTTTTTTGTGATTAGATTCTCCTTGATATATTACGCATTTTGCGACAAAATTTCAACTTTTGGTGCTTACATCGTTCTTCCACTGAACATGTCATATATATATATATATATATATATATATCTAAGCCAAAGGCCATTCAAAAGCTTCATTTCATTTTTTTTTTTTATTAATCATTTCATTTTTAGAGCATTTAAAATGCTCGTGATGATTTCATTGGCACTCTTTAACAAGGAATTGGATTAAATATTTATCAATTTAATCTGGCCTTTTTTTCTTTTTACTTTTTAAGTTGGTGCCCTTTATTTGTATGTAATAATTTCTAGAGAATTTCCAGTCCATTTAACACGGTACATCAACAAATAATAAAAAGGTCATGGTACTTGATGTGAAATGCTAACCCACCAGGAAATAAAAATGGAACAATTGTACTATTTGTTTGCATAGTAATTTTATCCTCTTGTCAAAAAAAAAAAAAAATGTACTTTTAATTCACAAAATATTTGTTTTGAAACGCTTGTATTTATGCCAAGTCCAAGTTTAAGTGTCCTTGATAATTCCAGAACAGGTTGGATTAACTCCATGGCTAGATTATCCAATAGGATTAATACTTTGGTTAAATTATCCACTTTGATTAATCATTTGGTCAGATTATCGGATACTTATAGGTCATAGTAATTTAGTGACAATAATTTGTAAAATTCTTCTGAACCACGGAATTAAATGGAGACTTATGTCTTAAATACAATGAATTAATTAGAAAGCAATCAAATAGTTATTGTAATAATGTTGTAAACAGAACTTGAAATCTTTTGTAAAGATATGACTCTCGGTACAAAAAGGTCTAATAATGAAACTTAGAATTTCTGTTTTATAATGATTACTAGCCTGGCTACCCGGGTGTTTGGAGGTGTGTGTTGAGCAAAAAAAAAAGTGGTAGTAGTCAGACAAGCTCAAACCTGTACCGCAAAGGAGGAAAAAAATGTGACGTCTTTGCCGCTGCGTCCATCACCAAATCCGGAAGTGACGTAGGTTTAAATTAAGGCTAGTCAATCTAACAGAGGGGGTGACTTTCGAAAATATCATCGAAAAAAAGCAACCTCTCCCTGTAGAAAAGTTAACGGTTTTCTCAACCACACTCTATACATACAAGTCCAAATGATTAAGATCAAGGCCGCTAAGAGGATAACTGTTAGGAGTCATGTGATCACGAAAATGAGGTTGGATTTTTAAATTTGTTAAGCGTTCCACCTTTATCTTTTCTGATATACGATGCTTTTTTTTTATTTACTTATCACATACACTAGATTTCTCTTTGTCTGTTCGTCTATTCACTTGTTCTCAAAAACTACTGGGCCAATCTGCCTAAAATTTTGTATGGCCCTTTATGATAAGGCGCAGCAAACTAAGTATTATCGTGTCGATTTGATGCACAAGGATTAATAAAGATTTGTATTTAATGCAAAATTGAGCACAAATTTAACCATATTCAGCCATCAATTAACTTTTTGGTTGTTTTTAACAGATTAAATCTAATATTTCATATAATTCTATCTAATAAACTTATTTATTTTATTTTATTTATTTATATTTTTTTTTTTTGCAACTGACTTCATAAATTTTCTTCCGACAGTGTTCTGTATCTACTGAATAAGTGTTCTGTTATCGACGTGTTTAGAATGTCTTTTCTGCTTTGATAATGGTTATGTCTTCCTATCTTTAAGCCTTTAACTCTTTATGAATTAAATGAACCGGTTTTTGGCCTGGAGGCCAAGATCAAAGTGTAGGAGTTGTCGAAGGAGGAGATCTGCTCCCGGTGTAGCTGGGCGCCAAGTTCGAGTACTTTCAACAACTCTGAGTTTTCCTTAACCTGACGATTGGTCTGAAACGCGTTGCCCCTCAATGCCATACTGAAAAGTGCCAGATTAGTGAGGTTGTCAGTGTCCCCCGTTACAGGACCCCAGCCGAGGAAATGCCGGAACATACATTCTTCAATTGCAGCGGACTCTGATGTACTGGGCTTATGTTAACGAGGTGACAGTTCATATTGATCCTGAGCAGCCTCGCCCACTGGACATGTCCTATGCCATCCACAGCGCAGAGCTGCCATGGGACAGGGAGAGATGAATGGTGTTTCTTGGGATCCTGGCCATGGACAGACTGGTGATATGAAGTGCAAGAAAAGTGCGGGGTTGAATCTTTTGCTGATCAGAATCTGGTCCCCTTCTTCAAGCACCAGCTGAAGATAAAGATCAGATGTGATAGGAAAAGATTATACTCCAAGGCCTTTGACTGGAGATGGATAAAGATAGTGAGTCTGTGTGTGCGTAGAGGTGCCAAGTTAGTTTGTGTTTCCTGAAGCATGGCGTACACGATTCCAGATCCTACCAGACTCCAGACCCCTAAAACAAGCATTTAGACTAGGTTCTTAGCTAGCCGAGTGAATGGCCCCTTCCATCCCTGATAGGAAACCTCCAAGATACCCATACCCCGATCCTTTCTTTTTTGTCCCTGGTTACCCCAATAAGCCATCTTGGAGAAACTTCACATACCCACCCCTCCTCCGCAACCCCAGTTTCTTTGAATTCTTAGAATTTCAGCCCCATATAGAGAGCGACTTGCTTGTTTTCAGCCAACACCAAGCAGGAAAACAGTGGGCGTACTACCACCTAGAGAGGGCTGGAAGGATCTTACTAACATTTTGATTATATTTTTGGGGACTTTTTCCCCCATCCCAAGCCAATGAAATAAAATTAAACAACTTTTATAAAATTTTATGTTTACAAATTTATTTTATTGCTTAAAACACACACACACACACACACACACACACGATATGATTTGGGAATCTAAGGTAAGACAACCCCAGTGTGCTTGAGGTATTGTGGTGAATGAGAACTTTAGCTAGGATGAAGCATAAACTAGCAAAGGTATAGGGACGAGGATGACTATAGACACCCCCCTCCCCATTTTTTGAATGGCCTTGTGCCTAATTTTTTGTTTATTTCTGTTTTGTTTGTAAACTTTCAGAGTGAATAAAAAATATATAACTTAAAGTGTAGTATCTGTTCTTTAGATGCTGCACTTTAATTTTTTGTTCTCGAATAGTGGTGGACAAATCCTTTACGACTGAGATAATTTTTATTTTTGTTCCTTTTCTCCACATTAAAAAACGATCCTGGTGTCTAACTCTGCCCTCGTGGGGAGGCAAAGTAAATAGGAACTCTTCATAAATTAAAGATGAAGCAACTTTTCAAAATGGTTCTATTTTTAAATTGCTGTATTCAAACTTTATACTGCTCAATAACTGTGACTTCGCCATTTCTTGTGTAATTATAGGGCCTGCTATGGGTAATTTTTTAAAATATAAAAAATAAAGTAAAAGAATATTCCTACTATAGATATAATAACAAACCTATTAATAACAACCATATATATATACACATATTTGTTTACTGTTTCATGGGAAAGAATTCCAATAAAGTGCTCGATTACAAAGAAAAAAATTTCAATATAAGAGCTTAATATTTATTTATTTAAAACTGTAAAGAAGGTCAGAAAAACATTGGTACCGTCGGTTTCAAGCCTAACATAAGGGGGACCAGTTAATGGTAAATATGGTTAAGCTCTCATCTGCCATATTGTTTTCTGTTTGAGGAAAAACAAGGGCCACACACATCAGATTATCTATAATGATGTTCATTTTTATTTAATTATAGCTGGTCTGCCTCTATTTCTATATTTAATTTAATATCAATTTTTCAATTTTTTTATTTAATATATTTTTTGTGAATATATGTTTGAATTTATTTTGTCCTATTCTGTTCTTAATTGACATGGTAAGATTGCTTATATATATATATATATATATATATATATATATATATGTATAAGCAATCTTACCATGTCAATATATATATATATATATATATATATATATATATATATATATATAACTCATGTATCGATTTTCAATATTAACTTCAATAGTGCTCAATATATGGGTAGAGCTAGGTAGTAAGTTATAAAAATATATATGACAATTAAGTTACACAGAATTTTCCATGTTTCATTCTCTGGAGGACTTGTCAGGTCAATCATAATTAATTATATATATATACATATATCCGCCAATACCTTATACATCCTGTATTCATATTATTTGAATTCATTGGACTACTGTTCTCATTTTGAGTGGGATTTTCACAACATTTCGGTCAATGTAATCTCCAATCTTCAGGTGTATCTTGTCGAACTCTGGAATTTGGACAGAATTTCGAGCAGAACCTTTTATTTACTTTATGGGGTTAGCATACTCTTGTTCCGTCAGCCATTACTGGATAGAGGTCCTAAGTAATTCGCAATTGTATTTTTTGGTCACCCACACTGAGGATTGAACTTTGAACACTTCAGGAGAATATTACTTTTTACAATTGATTTTTCCAAACACTGCACTATGTGTCACAGTAGTTAGAGTACTGGTTAGTAGCAGATGGGTGAGTATTTTGGGAATTCTAGGCTCTTTGCTTATCTCGGCATTTTGATTCCAGTCGTCCTGAACCTCCATTTCCAACTAATATTTAATAACGCCAACTCTGGAGAGGTGTGGTTAGAGATTGTACAACTCTTGCCACAAAAATTCCATGTGCAGGCACCCTTACAGCGGGTATCTATAGTCTGTCAGGACTGAAGGAAGCTACATAAAAAGCTCATAAAAAAGTCTGTCAAGACTGAAGGAAACATATACACATACATATATATATATATATATATATATATATATATATATATGTGCTAACAGAGAGACTCGACATTGCCCAAGATAGAATGATGATCAGCGAATATTTCACACTCCTATATTTTTATTGTCATTGAAATCCGTGAAATCGACCGGGAGGAAGGTTCACATGCCTCCATGCTGTAACTTAGTCCAAAATATATGTTGTTCTATGTTGCACTCTAGAGAACCTACCGTTTCTTTTATGAAATTATTTTGTATAAACTTCTTTCCAGTTAACGAAAAAGAAAAAACATTAAGAAATTTATGTGCAAGGCTTGAACCTACAGACCACGTCATGCAAAAAAGAACAAAACATGCTATCAACTTACCCACAATAGAATTTTCATGTCCTGTTGTTCTATCATTGTTGCTAAGTGACGATATGGAAAAAATGGCTTTACCGATGGTAGATAAATTAAAATAAGCTTCGTCTCAGAATAACCCCCACCCCCCACCCGATAATAATCGATAATCAAAACCATTAACTAAGATCACTTTCACACTTACGCACTAAAGTTCTGTAAATTTTAAAGAAAATCTGTTCAAGCGTTTAGGAGTCTATAAGGAATGAACCCCCCCCCACACACACACACAAACAAAGTTGCATTTATATAAATGTGTATATATATATATATATATATATATACACACACACACACACACACACCATATTTCACCATCAATTTGGTATAAAGCACTCATTTTAAGTCAACACGCTATAACTTTTACCTGTTTTGATTGGCCAAAAAGTCTAGTATATATATATATATATATATATGAGTGAATTTAGTTTACAAACAAATGTGTTTGTAAACTAAATTCACTTATTTTGGCTCTGTCTAAACATTGAGCACTCTTTTGGTGGACACACTTATATATTTTGTTTTGAACAAACAAATAATTACTACAAATACAATATATATATATACTAGACTGTTTTGATTGGCCAAAAAGTTTAGTATATATATATATATATATATATATATATATATATATATATATTAATGATTTTACAAATACGAGTTTTAGTTTACGATCACAATGCTGTGACAGTGCCTTATTTTTATTTATTTATTTTTTTTTTTTTTTGATCCAATTTTTAGAGTGGGGTCAGTAGTCAGATATTCTAGTTTGATTCTTAAAATATTAAAACATCCAGTTTTCAAGCCTTTCCCTTATAATACTTTATGCAATTTGTGTATTATTTATTGTATTTTGATTCCAGATATGTATATGGTTTTCAAGACGATGTAAATTGAAGTGTGTGGTTTTTTTTTGGTTTTTTTTAATGAACAAAATCTAAAGAATGAAATTTAAAAGAAAAAAAAGTGATATATGATGAAAACGACATGCAATCATTTCATAATGACATAGATTTTCGTATTATTTGGATTCTTCAGACTACTGTTCTCATTTTGAGTGTCATTTTTACAACGTTTCGGTTAATGTAACCTCCAGCCTTCTTCAGATATATCTTGTCGAACTCGGGGAATCTGGACGGAATTTCGAGCGGAACCCTTTATTTATTTCACGGGAGTAGCATGCTCTTGTTCCATCAACCATAACCAGATAGAGGTCCTAAGTAATTCGCAATTGTATTTTTCGGTCGCCCACACTGAGAATTGAACCTTCAGGAGAATATCACTTTTATAATAGATCTTTTTCAAGTATTCTAACCACTGCATCATGAGTCTTTGTTGATACCCGAGTTTAACAGAAACAGTTCAGAGTTCAGCAAGATACGCCTGAAGAAAGTGGGAGGTTACATCGATCGAAACGTTGTGAAGACACTAAAGATAAAAACGGTAGTCCGAAGAATCCAAATAATACGAATAACCAAGCTTCATCTTAAAAGTTCAGAAACTATATAAATTTTGGGTACTTGTACAGTTTAGTCAAGACATTAAAAAATGAAAATGTCGAAAAAAGTTTAAATTGTATGTATCCGTTATGGAACGAAGTTCTCCGAATTAATTTCATCAAGTAGTTTTTTTTTTGTTTTTTTTTTTTTTACAGTGAAAAAACAATTTGTTATGATACCGAGCAAAATATTCGATTTTTAGGAAGAAAAGCTAGTATTAAAGATTGGGAGGAATGTCAGCACTTTAACTGGAGTTATCTCCCTTTGGCATTTCTAAAATTGAAACAAATTTTTTTTTTTTTAAATCCAAGATGGCTGCCTTCGACGCGCTCTCATAAAAACTTGTTTTCCGCTGTAAAAAAAAAAACTACTTGATGAAATTAAGTGAAATATTTTTTCAGAAAACTTCGTTCCATAACGGATACATACAATTTAAATTTTTTTCGATATTTTCATTTTTTAATGTCTTGATTAAACTGTACAAGTACCAATTTTGATATATTTTATTTGAGTCTTTTTTTTTTTTTCTTTTTTTTTTTCATTATAGCATCTTAGGACATTTGTGTATTTTGGTAATGAATGAATAGTTTCAAAAGAAAATTGACTTAATACATCATAATAGTGTTTTTCAGCCATGTACAGACCAATCGGTCTCCTGTGTGTTATGAGTTTCTGGGATCTATGATAAATATAGAAATGGTCAACCACCTCAGCAGAAATAACATACCCAGTGACATGCAATATGGTTTCCGTTCTACTAGACGTACAGCTGATGTGCTAACTGTAATATGACACAGCATTAGTAAATCTCTAGACAAGGGCTTCGTTTCAATAGCTATTGACACATCCAAGGCTTTTGATAGGGTATAGCATAAAGGTCTACTTCACAAGATTTCAACTAGCTACAACCGCTATCAACAATTTCCCCCACTCTCTATCTGTGCCTAAATCTAAATGCAGATTCCATAAACAAAGCTTCTTTCCTAGAACTGGCCGCTTGTGGCACACTGTTCCATTGGCCTGCTTCCCGGCTGATTACAATATGGTAGCCTTCAAGTCCAATGTAAACAAATTCTCGTTGAGCCGTCCCCTTAAATAATCTAAATTCTACCCAATCTACACCATTAACGATTACTAAACTACCACCTTACATTCATTAACCCTTATCCTCGAGTGGCCTTCAGGCCTTGATAAGTAGTGACTCCCTTGTAAAAAAAAAAAAAAAAAAAAATATTTGAGATTTTATTAGATGACAGCAATGCAACAAAAGTCATACTGTTTTGACATTTAATTATTTTTGTGAATTTACTGTCCACAGTTTTTGTTAAAAGCACATGAATATTTTTTAATCACCTGTTTTTTACCTCTATCATTTATTTTCATCATTGTTTTCTTATTTACAATGTTCCTGGATACAACATAAAGGGTTCCCTCTATCAAACTAGAAGACTACTCACACCTAAGAGTATCCTGTACCTCTACAAGGCCACCTTTCACCCATGTATGGAGTATTGGTGCCACATCTAGCCTGGTGCATTTTTTTTTTTTTTTCACACAGGAATCACCACTTATCAAGGCCCGGAGGCCACTCGAGGATAAGGGTTAATGGGTATACATTAGTCAATGTGATTATAGTGTAGTAAACATAAGTAGTGGAATTTTTGAAAATTGGATTACTTAGGGAGATGGTTCATCAAGAACTTGTTTAGATTAGACTTGAAGATAATCAGATTGTATTCAGTTGGAAAGCAGGCCAACGGAAGAGAGTTCCATAGGCGTGCAGTGCTAAAAAAGAAGCTTTTTTTCATGGAATCTACATTTAGGTTTAGGCACAGATAAAGAGTGTAGGAAACTATTGATAGTAATTTTTGTTAGACAAGTGTTTTTTATGAACATTTGGCTGGGGGGGGGGGCATAGATTGAAGCTCAGACAAGCACCTGCCATGGATATAACGATAAAGCAGAAACAGGCTTGCAACGTCTTTTCTGTGGGAAAGAGGTTGTAGGGAAGAGAAAAGAGCATCCCCCACTATGAAGTTTATTTTGAACTCTGCACCACCTCTTGGATAGGGTCCAAAAGAGTTTTCAATCTAATAAGTCCCACTTTGTCAACTAAGCTCCAACCCCTGTATGTTCTTTTTTGCGTATGTCCGTGAAAGGCTTTTTTTCCCAGGCCTTCTGGGTAGGCTCGATCATACTTAAAACTTTTTATATCACGTCTAAATCATAATAACTACGACTTAACAACGGGGGTCGCGTGTGTATTTAATTAGCCCGAATTTCATCAGCTCGCCGAAAAGCGAATGATCTGGCTTGCAGCACAAACTAGGTCAGACATCACCCTACTCCCTCGCACCTTTTCGCTTCATCAACCTTCATATAACGCCTTTATCAGTTCCTCTCCCTCTTGGCCGAGACGGTTAGGTGTCTGGCTTTTTTCCCTTTCCTTTCCACCTTTGCGTCAAGGCTTCGGGGTTCAATCCTACCATCCTACTAAAACTTTTTTTTCTTTTACACCTCCAAACACCTGGGTACCCCCCCCCTAGTCTATATATATGAAAGTGAAAATGTGTGTGTGTGCGCGCGCGTGCATTTTTGTGTATGTCCATGAAAGGCTTTTTTTGCCGAGCTTCTCTGTCGGCTCACTCCTTAAAACTTTTTATATAATGTCTAAATCATAATATCTACAAGTTATGACCGGGGGGGGGGTCGCGTCTATTTTTAATTTGCCCGACTTTTACGTGCTATTTTCGAGATTTTTTTTTTTTTTTTTTTTGATCGCTGCATTTTCGTTACGCTCTCCAGTATATAAAAAAAAAGCGAAAACTGGCTCGCAGGTGTGTCATGTTTCAAGGTCAAACATCACGCGACTTAACTTTCTCGCACCTGTCAATTTCACTTTATAAACGTTAACTTAAGACACTTATCGCTTCCTCTCCCCTCGTCGCCGAGATTGTTAGGTGTCGGTTTACCTTCCTATTAAAACTATTTTTTTCTTTTACGCCTCCAAACACCCAGTCAGTGTTTATTTTTTTTGAAGAGGGTTGTTTTGATCTACCCCTCCCCCAACACACACACCTCCAAACGTCTGGGCAACGCCGGGTATCCCCTGCTAGTCTATAAGAAAGACTGTTTCATCGAGCCCAAATATCAAGTGACATGATATTGTAAACACAGATGGAATTTGATGAACGACATTATTATTATTATTTTTTTTTTTGCGAATTAGTCCACTGGCCAAATTATTCCTCGTAATATACAATATTCAATAGAGAATTGATTCTATAATAATGCATATGCAATCCGCATAAATTAAAATATCATGTTTAAGCGTAATGTACGACTGAGTAATGGCGGGCGTCCAACTAGTATGACTATAAAATGACCTTTAGAAGTCTGGAAAGATCACATTGAAAAAACACAAACTTGTCGGCCAACTCAATACACAACAAATGTCTTTGTTTGAAACTCAAACTGTATAAAGATTCTGCACTACTTTTTATGTTTGAGTGATTCAGGTTTTCAATAAAAATTACCGCCATGTTTTTTTTTTTTTTTTTTTACATCTGATGGAACAAACTTGTTTACGATATTGCATAATTTCCCAAATTAAAAAAAAATCTGAAAATTGGGTTCAGTGTTGAAAATGTCAAAATAGTAATTTTTTTTTTTTTCTGCTGTAAAATAATAAAAAAATTTTTTTTTTTCATTCATACAGTGTAACCCTGATATAAGAGACGGTAATATAAGACACCCGGATATAAGAGATTTTCCGGGGGGGGCGGGGGGGGGCAAATTGGAGCCGGTGTTAATGTCCAAAGTAACCCGGATGTAAGTATAGCCCGGATATAAGAGACTTGTAACGCCATGACAAGAAGTCTCTTATATCCGGGTTACACTAATTCTTATATTATCATTAAAACGGTTTAAATCAATAACACGTTTTGAAATACCATATATACAGTATGGACAAAAGATCTCAATCAGCTATCTGAATACTTGATTTGCATAACTTTTTTAAACCAATCATAATAAATTAATGTTTGGTATTATTCATTTGTAATTTTATCATCCTACTTTTTACTCTATATATATATATATATATATATATATATATATATACTAGCAGAAGTACCCGTCGTTGACTGGGTTCAAAAACAGCCTACAGAAAATGGACTGTGATTGATGAAAGTATGATAGATTATGAAAAGGAGGGGGCTGTAAAGAGATAGGTTTTGATACTCAAAAATTTTACCCTAAGCAAAATATGATGAAAGTAAAAATAATTTTTGTGAAAATATATTTTTTTATATCAACTTTGTTTCTATTCGTAGCCAAGAGTGACCAACAAAATGATGTTTCCTTACAAAGAGAAAATGTTATATATATAATAATATAAATATACAAGAAATAAATGTTACCATAGTCAATAAAAGTTACTTTTATGGTAGAAAAGTTCATTGGTTTGTATTTTTAAGTAGTTTTTAAAAAAAAAATTTTTTAATTCACAAACCGGTTAAAAAAAAAAAAATCAAAATGGCAGCGACTTTGAAATGGAGAGCCCCGTTTTCAATTTCAAGGAGGGGCACCTGAGCATTCTGTGTTAACAATTTAAGAGAGTTCCGTCAACGTAAGGAATATTTATAAACATATTTTAATGTTTTCCGTTATTTTGTGCTTGAGGAATATTCAATTATGGCATGTGTAGTTTATATAAAAATTCATTTAAGTAGTTATCTCCTCAAATTTCGTTTTAATTTTGGTTCGCTGAAATTATTTCAAGTAAAGAACATTAAAAACTATTTCAAAGCAAAAAAAAAACATTAACTGAACTTTTATTGACTATGGTAACATTTATTTCTTGTATATTTATTTTTTCAGGTAGTCGTTTGTTGACTTTTCTGCTAAACACTCTTACTAAATAATATCGGCAAAATATCGAAAAACAAAGAAACAAAAACAGTTTTGAAAAATAATGAAGCTTTACTTACTTTAGTAAAATAATCCGAAACAGCAAAATGGGATATTAAAAAGGTAAACACGTAATTACTTTAGTTTTTTAAAGCAAAGAATCGATATGAATAAGAAATTGGCATTCTTTTTCAAGCAGAACAGCTTTGTTTCAGTTTTACAGTATTAAATGGTGTAATATTGCGCCGTCAGATTAAGGGTTGTACTATTGTAATGTAAAGAACACGCAGAAAGAGTTGTAATCAACTGAATTCCTTCTAGTACACTGACAAAAAAAAAAGCTTAAACAGATATATAAATGAAAAGGTTATGTAAATGTTTTTAAAAAGACACGTAATCACGTGAGCAGGATTTTTTCCTCCTTTTGACACGATAACAAGTAACGTTCTTATTTTTTATTTATCTATTTTCGAAAGAGTGCCACGTGCAAGTGGAGAAGGAACAGTTACGCAAAATTTGTGTTGAGAATTGTCTAAAGTTCCGAATTTTTTTTTTTTTTTGGCTTTCACTTTAATAAGAACGTGAATTTATGAGGTGAATTTATTCGACATAATATGATTCAACTCAAAAAAATAAATAAAAGCTAACGTGAATTAAGATTAAAGTTAAGGTGTTAATGTGGAGCCTCACCTCTTAAAAAACCTTGTTAAACTTTGTGACATATTTACATTCTATGGAGGTCAGGTGCGAACGAACACTCAATAATTTTGTAATACCATATTTCCTCAAACTGAAACATAATTATCAAAGTATACTTACGCAGATAGATACGAAAAGTCTTTGTTAAAATTTGTGCCATATTTTTATGGAGTACAGGCACGAACGCAGACCCCACAATTTTATTATACCATCCCTATTTAAGTTGAAACATACTTATCAAAGTATTCTTATGTACATCTATATCAAAAACCCTTGTAAACGTTTTTTTTTTTTTTTTTCATTTTTTATTTCCATACTTTGTGGGCCAGGCGCGAACGCAGACCCCACAATTTTTATGAACCATCGTTCTGCCAGATCAAACATACCCATTCCTGATCCTCACTACATCTATCATTATATGTAATGAGTTTTTTAAAATAGTCAACCATATAGGAGCCTATTCGTTACCAGACACATGCGTGCGCGCACACACACACACACACACACACAGACGTTCAGCTTTATATTATATATATATATATAGGATTGATATGTAGTTTGCTTGAAGCATTTTGTGGGATAGGTATGTAGTAAAGATTTAGAAGGCTGTCACAGTGCGAGGAATGAAATATAGTCATTGTTGATAAAAGTAGACGAGAACAAGTGGCGATTTACAAATCAATAAGTACATACACATATGTTTATATATACATATATTTATTCAGTTGTATTAGGTAACATGTCTTACTTGTTATGTCTGCGATAATATCCATTATTAATTTAGGAAAAAATTCCCTTTTCAAATGGTGAATGTAACAGATCGATTCAAAGCATGCTAGATGGTGGAGCGGAAGTTGGATAGCTGTGTGGGGCCTTGGAGCAAATGTGAGGAGGGGGTTTATGTATGGTCTGATTAGGTAATTAACATGTTTATATTTTTATTTATTTTTATTTATTTATTTATTTTTTAGTTTATAACTTGTTGCTTTAGTGTGAGCTTTTTTTAAAATTTTGTATGTTCTCTATTTTGTTGTCTTTATCATTATTATTATTTTTTTTTTTTCTGCTGATGTGTGGGTTGCCTTAGTTTATCTAGGTCACGTAAGTCGCTAGTAGGCTGTGTCCGGTTAGCTATTGAAGAATGAAAGTAGGGGTGGGATGTGAGAGGGGAGGTGGGGCGCGGGTTGGTACGCTCCCAGGAGCTGGGTGTTTAGGTTAGTGTTACCAGGAGTAGGAAGATAGGTGGGAAGTGGGGACATTGGGATGACATTCCTTGGGAGTTGTTAATTTATTTATTTTATAAAATTATAAGTGGTAATAGATGGGACATTTTTTTTATTTATTTATTTTTATTTATTGTTTTTAATATATACTGCTGTTTTTTATTTAAAAGCCCAACTTACAGTCCAGATAGGACTTTACTACAAGCCCCCTCCCATATGAATTATATAAGAAAAAAAATAAAAATAAAAGAAATTTAATAAGTAAAATAGAGAACATACAAAATTTTAAAAAAAGCTCACGCTAAAGCAACAAGTTATAAACTAAAAAAAAAAATAAAATAAATAAATAAAAATATAAAATTCCAAGACGTAGTTATTGAGGAACGTGTGGACAAGGGTGAATTTGCAGGTCCACCCTCTTGGACCAAAAAGTATTTGGGTGCCATCAGCTAGAATTGAAACTGAAAGCAAAACTGTAGCATTCAAAGCTGGTGAAAACTGCACATAGGTAATGTAGTTCTTGAGATATGTTTTTCAATATTGACATCTTATGAAATACCTTGTATTATTTCTTATCTTGAGTTTTAGTTGCACACTGTTTCTGTTGATTTAGCTTCCAACTTTCTTTGGGTGTATCTTGTCTAACTTTGGGAATCTACGCAGAATTTTAAAATGGAATCCTTTATTTAATACACATGGGAGCAGCATTTATTTATTTATTTGTGGACTGTTATCCTCATCTTCATAGTTGTTTTTGTTGTTTCGCCACGTTTCAGCCAACTATTCCTCTGGCCTTCTTTAGGTGGTTAACCATCTAGAAGTGTAAGCCATTTTGAGTTTCAGAACAGTTTCAGATGGTTCGCTGTTACACACAAGTCCTGGGAGGTGACTTGTTTGTAGTAGACAGTTCCACAGAACAAAATATTCTTACCGTGTCGAAACCCGGGAAAAGAACATGTGAAATTGCTCCAGAAAAGGTTTAATATTTATGAAGCAACTCTGGTTTCTGATTGGTTGGTAGCAGAACATGAATTTATGGTGAGCTACGATGTTCACTCTTTTGCTGCCGGAAGTTCAAGTGCCCCGAGACGTTTTCTGCGCATGCGGCTAGAGGCGCCTTTTTTACTGAATTGCTTTGGAGGTTCAATGTTTTGATTTTCTGACCAATCAGAGAGTTTTCCGGGCTGTCGGAAATTCGGTGTCTGTGGGAGCCGATGAGAATCTTTAAAAGTGCTCTGTATTTTCCAAAAAAAGACCAGTTAACAAAAATTCAGAGAGTGTTGGAAGGTATATATCACTACTGTCTGCAACTCAAATCTAACACGACAACACTTTGAACATAGCAGTCAGCTAATCAGACAAAGTAGGCGAACACACAGACACAGTAACTAACTTTTGCATTCCTCCTTTTATTATCGTATGCTCACTTGAAATTAAGTTTATGAAAATATTTTAAAACTTCACACATTTTTCAATGAACCTTCCAAAGTGATTAATTAACTCTACTCAAAAACTTTCAGTGAAAATTATTTTATATAGTTGAGTGAGGAAGTTTTCTTTACGATTTACAGACCCGTGAACTAATCACGGCTCTTGAATTATCGACTCAAACTTCCTCAAAATCTCAAACTAATTTCCCCTTTTTGTTCACTCATAAATGAACTATTATTTTCAATGAAAATATTTCCTAAAATGTAAAAAAACTTTTTCCTTTTATAAATTGAGAGTTAACATTGTTTGTTATGTTGATATATTTTCTACAAAAGAACCTCATGACACCGAATTTCCGACAGCCCGGAAAACTCTCTGATTGGTCAGAAAATCAAAACATTGAACCTCCAAAGCAATTCAGTAAAAAAGGCGCCTCTAGCCGCATGCGCAGAAAACGTCTCGGGGCACTTGAACTTCCGGCAGCGAAAGAGTGAACATCGTAGCTCACCATATAACTTTCCGCCCAGTAAACGGAGTTTAAAGGTTCATCGTTCAAGATAAAATAGCTTTGGTTTTCTTTGTGAAGAAAAGTTTGGTGGGATATTTACATGTAAATGTAGGTTGGAAAAAAATTTTTTTTTTTTGTTTAATTATTATTAATTAATGTTATTATTGTGGGGAAAAAAAGTAAAGAGAGCGAGACAGAGAGTCGAATTTACGAGGTTCTTTCGTAGAAAATATATCAACATAACAAACAAGGTTAACTCTCAATTTATGAAAGGAAAAAGATTTATTACATTTTAGGAAATATTTTCATTGAAAATAATAGTTCATTTATGAGTGAACAAAAGGGGGAAATTAGTTTGAGATTTCGAGGAAGTTTGAGTTGATAATTCAAGAGCCGTGATTAGTTCACGGGTCTGTAAATCGTAAAGAAAACTTCCTCACTCAACTATATAAAATAATTTTCACTGAAAGTTTTTGAGTAGAGTTAATTAATCACTTTAGAAGGTTCATTGAAAAATGTGTGAAGTTTTAAAATATTTTCATAAACTTAATTTCAAGTGAGCATACGATAATAAAAGGAGGAATGCAAAAGTTAGTTACTGTGTCTGTGTGTTCGCCTACTTTGTCTGATTAGCTGACTGCTATGTTCAAAGTGTTGTCGTGTTAGATTTGAGTTGCAGACAGTAGTGATATATACCTTCCAACACTCTCTGAATTTTTGTTAACTGGTCTTTTTTGGAAAATACAGAGCTCTTTTAAAGATTCTCATCGGCTCCCACAGACACCGAATTTCCGACAGCCCGGAAAACTCTCTGATTGGTCAGAAAATCAAAACATTGAACCTCCAAAGCAATTCAGTAAAAAAGGCGCCTCTAGCTGCATGCGCAGAAAACGTCTCGGGGCACTTGAACTTCCGGCAGCGAAAGAGTGAACATTGTAGCTCACCATAAATTAATTTGATTCGTCAGTTCTTAGTAGCATCGTTTATAAATAGAATCGTCCGACTGTGTGGGATCATACCCCATTAGTGTTCCAAAATATTGCAACATCCTCCCTATTTTTTATAATGGGGAAGTCCCTTGTGTTTGTTCTGCTCAAAAATAAATATATATTTTTATATTTACTTAGACATAACAAAAATTAGAAATCATTTGGATCTTAGAATTTTAGCATTTAAAAAGACGCCATTTTTAATTGTGTTCAAATGTCAAAAAAGAAAATTACAAAGATTTTTTTTGTTTCTTTTTCTAAGCAAAAGTATTAGTAGGTTAAAGTGTTAATACAAATAAAATGGATACAGTTTAACGTCTTGTCCAGGACTATTTTTTTTTTTTTTTTTTTTTTTTTTTGATATATAGAAAACTATATACTCTGAGCATTACCCCAAGGGTTTTCCGCTGATATTCATGCAAAAAACTAAGAGCCTTCTCATAAGTGGAACTTCGCTGGTCTGTATTTTTAATATATAGAAATCTATATACATACAGGTCAGTGAAAGAAAAAAAAAATTATTCAGTCGAATTCACCAACAAGTTTGGAGAATTCACCAATAAAGACTTTGAACTTTTACTAATTAACCATCATATCAGGCATGAAACATCAGCTCCTAGATCGCCACACCAAAACGGGACTGCTGAACGTGCGTGGCGGACACTATTTGAAATGGCAAGATGCCTACTCATTGAATCAAAACTCCCTAAAAACCTCTGGACGTATGCACTTATGGCGGCAGCCTATATACGCAACAGGTGTTTTAACAAAACACTATCTAAAACTCCATATGAATCTTTCTGCGGTTAAAAAAAAAAAAAAGAAAAGCAGAATGCATATATTTGGTTCAACTTGCTTCGCATATATAGAGAAAAAGAGTAAATTGAATATTAAAGCCGACAGAGGTATATTTCTTGGATACGATAAAAACAGTCCAGCCAATTTAATATTTTTTCCCGAAAAAAATAAAATAAAAAGAATCCGGTGTGTAAAATTCACAGACACGTTTAATTGTAAAGACGAAAACCCATTATATGAAGAGGATGGAATTATATTACCTCAAATAATTAGAACAAACGAAAAGAATAAAAATGACGGAGACGATAGTGTCCATGATGATGATGATAAAGTCGAGGAATATCCCAAAAGAAATAGAAGACAACCCGATTTTTTTGTGTTTGACAATATAAAGGATTATCAAATCGATTATTGCTGTTCAATGGAAAATGCGCCAAAAATCTTCAACGAAGCAATTAATTCAGAACATTGTGATGAATGGAAAATTGCCATGAAAAAAGAAATAGATGCCTTAACCGAAAATGATACCTATACGGTAGTGCCTCTCCCAAGAGATAAACATGTTATCCAGATGGGTCTTTACAAAAAAGAGTACAGCATCAGGCGTAGAACAAGGCAAAGCAAGATTTGTTGCTAAAGGGTGCTCTCGGATTTACGGTAAAGAGTACTTTTCTACATTTTCCCCGACCACAGGCCTAACGGCAGTCAGAATTTTACTGCAAGTCACATCACAATATGACCTAAACATCCATCAAATGGACGTAAAAAATGCTTATTTGAATGCCCCAATAGACTGTGAAATTTATATTACCCCTCCAGAGGGATTTATAATGAAAAATAAAAATAGCGTGTGGTGACTTAACAAGTCATTATATGGTCTAAAGCAGAGTGCTCAGTGTTGGAACACAGTATTCCATGATTATATTATTAGACAACAATTTAGACAATGCGCTGTAGACCCCTGTTTATATACCCAACACAGAAACGATGAACTACTGATTTTGGTTTTGTGGGTCGATGATATTTTGATCGCATCAAATTTAATGTTAACTGATGTTGGGAACAAATTAAGTAAAAGATTCGGAGTGACCGATCTTGGCAAAATATCCTGGTTTCTGGGGATAGAATTTACTCAAAGCAAAGGACTTGTTACGATGACTCAATCGAGATACATCGACAAAATACTATCAAAATTTGGAATGGGAGAGTGCTAGAAATGCTCTACACCGGTCAAAAATGATATTAATAAAAATATACACAGATAAAGCTACAACGTTTTTTCGCCGATATATTTTAAAGTTATCCTCTCCTTTAGATTGTCTTTATTTTCGTGTACATTTGATGCGTCAACAAGTAATAATAATTTTCTTGTCGATTGTGGGGCCACGGCACATGTGATTACAAAGGAATTTGATTTTATCAATTTTGATCCCAACTTTAAGCAACAAAATCATTTTGTAGAACTGGCTGACGGGAGTCGAGTCAATGATATCGCATTGCCTCTTTTCAAAACGATATCATTGACTCGACTCCCGTCAGCCAGTTCTACAAAATGATTTTGTTGCTTAACTTTACAATAAATGCCTTAACGAATCTTGTTTTCCCGACTGCTGGAAAACCGCCTCTGTGGTACCAGTCTTCAAGAATTCTGATGAAAGAACTTACCCACTAAATTATCGCCCCATTAGCCTCCTCCCGCTTTTTGCCAAAATATTTGAGTTCTTAGTTAATCAAGCCCTAGTCCAGCACCTAACAGCTGCTAAACTCCTGACTGACAAACAATATGGATTCAGGCAAGCCTGTTCAACAGCAGATATCTTAACTGTAGTTTCTGAACATATATACCGTTCATTGGATAAAACAGGGGAGGGTAGAGCGGTGGCCCTCGATATATCTAAGGCTTTTGACAGGGTATGGCACGATGGTCTTCTAAGGAAAATTAGATCATATGGAATCACTGGAAGAATTCATAATGTAATTAAATCCTTCTTAAGTGATAGAAAAATCAAAGTTGTCCTCGACGGTCGTACATCCAAACAATACGACATAAATGCGGGAGTACCTCAGGGGTCTATCCTTGGACCTCTATTATTCCTGATATTCATAAACGACCTCCCTGATAAAATTGTTTCGGAGATGGGTATATTTGCCGATGACACCACTCTCTATAACAGATATGAGGGGAAAACAAATGAACACATATCCAAGGAAATGGCAGAAACACTAGAGGATGACCTCCAATCCGTAATGGAATGGGGACAAAAATGGTTGGTCACATTCAATGCTGCTAAGACTAAGCTTGTTTCCTTCAATAACTACAAGAAACCTTCTCTACCACCAATAGCAATGGCCAAGAACACATTACCTGAAAGTACTTCTTTTAAACTCCTCGGCCTAACGTTTACAGGGAATATGAACTGGAATAGATACATTGAGAGCATTGCCAAGGCTGCTGCAAGGAAGGTTGGCTCCCTCTACCATGCTAGAAAACTACTTACGCCTGACAGTATCCTATACCTCTAAGGCAACCATTCGCCCATGTATGGAGTACTGTTGTCACATCTGGGCTGGTGCATCTGCTTCTTGTCTCTCGCTCCTGGAAAGGGTTCAAAAGAGAGTCGCCAACCTGATAGGTCCTGAACTGTCATCTAGGCTTCAGCCTCTGTCCCATCGATGAGATGTTGCATCCCTCTGCCTGTTCTACAAATACTTCAATGGTGAATGCTCTGACGAACTGCAAACACTTGTACCTCCCCGACGTAACTACCCCC
Organism: Euprymna scolopes; assembly: GCF_053919585.1. Classification (NCBI taxonomy): domain Eukaryota; kingdom Metazoa; phylum Mollusca; class Cephalopoda; order Sepiida; family Sepiolidae; genus Euprymna; species Euprymna scolopes. The sequence goes on along the minus strand of NC_136489.1, from coordinate 160,922,661 downwards.
GACAAACCCGACAAGCTACTAAGTCTCATCCCTTTACAGTAGAGATCCCTAGGTGCAAGAAAGCCTTTTACTCCAATAGTTTCTTCCCCAGAACTGCAGGTCTTTGGAACTCCCTTCCGGGATTCTGCTTTCCCAACTGCAATGATATGCAGAAGTTCAAGTGTAATGTTAACAAACATCTTTCTACTCATCTCCCTTCATAATGACCCCGCTAATTAAGTCCCTGATAGTAGCCCCCTGCTTCAAAGTGGCACTGTGCCTTGTTTGGGGTAAAAATTGAATAAAAAAAAAAATAAATAAATAAATAAAAAAAATAAAAATAAAAAAAAAGTTGGGATCAAAATTGATAAAATCAGATTCCTTTGTAATCACATGTGCCGTGGCCTCACAATCGACAATAAAATTATTATTGCTTGTTGATGCATCAAATGCACACGAAAATAAAAATGTTCGCTAACAGAGCTCTTTACATTTTTAATGTAGCTGCCATTTTGAGTCCTGTATCTACATTGGAAACCCCCGTGATTAGGTCGTCCACAATCATAACAAATAATTTTTGTACTTTTCTTAGGAAAAAACCTGCTTTTGGCAAAGTTGCGTTTTTTATTCCTGGCATGGGTATAATTCGATTTTGGTGTTTTTATGTGTGTATTTTTAAATTTCATGATATTTGTGGATTCGTTTTTTTTCTCAATATGTTTAATGCTTTGTAGCCGTCATCCAGGGCCTCTCTCATTACCAGTGATAGACTTCGGTCATCTAAACACTGTATTAATTCCGCAAAGACAGTTGCGTTCTTTTCAATGAAATCGGGGTCGTTTCTGTTTTCAGGTTGTGTTTCTAGTGTAGCTTTTGGATTCGTAGATATCCCAGAAATTTAACTTGCCACAATTCAAATTTTGATTCGGATCCATCGAAATAAAGACGCACGCTGGGCCCATAACCTCTAGAAGTGTAAGCCATTTTGAGTTTCAGAACAGTTTCAGATGGTTCGCTGTTACACACAAGTCCTGGGAGGTGACTTGTTTGTAGTAGACAGTTCCACAGAACAAAATATTCTTACCGTGTCGAAACCCGGGAAAAGAACATGTGAAATTGCTCCAGAAAAGGTTTAATATTTATGAAGCAATTCTGGTTTCTGATTGGTTGGTAGCAGAACGTGAATTTATTTGATTCGTCAGTTCTTAGCAGCATCGTTTATAAATAGAATCGTCCGACTGTGTGGGATCATACCCCGTTAGTGTTCCAAAATATTGCAACAAACCGCGACAGAATAGGGATGCTGAGTCTCTTAACTATTAATGGGACGATTCCAATATTTTATCCCGATTCCAATACAATTACCGATTCCATGGTAAATTCCCGATTCTGATGCAATTTCCGATTCCGATTCTTTATAAATCTCTAAATATTTAACTATAGAGTTGTTATTTTCCTCGATATCTTTAAAAACACATGTTAAATATGCAGATATTTTCCTAAACGTAATATTACACTTGTGGAGGATGATCTATCGATTTTAGCTTCACTGGTGGTTTAAAATCAATAAATGTTTATCATTTTATCATTATTACCAGCAATGGAAGATTTTGATTTTAACAAAATCAAAAAAAAAAAAGAAAAAAAAAAAAAAAAGAAAATTAAAAGAATCGTTTTGGCATCGGAAAATAGGCATCAATTTTTCCGATTCCGATATCCCCAAATCTTCCGATTTTCCCGATTACAATTCTGATTAATCGTTCCCAACACTACTCTTAACAGTATCTTTAGTAATTATTACCTTCCATAGTTGTTGCTGTCATCTCATAACTTTTTGGCCAACTAATCCTTTGGTTTGCTTTGGGCAGGATGCTATCTTCAGATAATGCTTCATCTGGAACTGTAGAGATTCAACACCTCTATCCGCTGCACCACGATACAGGTGTTAAATCTCTATAGCTCCAGTTAAAGCATTGTCTGAAGATAGCAGTTTCAATCCTACCCAAAGCAGAGCAGAGGATTAGTTGGCCCAAAAGTTATGAGACGAGACAATGACAACAAGGCAGTAATTGCTGAGGATACAGTTAAGAGATCCCGCATTTCTATTCCATCGCAGTTAACCACCTGAAGAAGGTCAAATGAATAGTTGGCCGAAATGTGGTGAAAGAACAACAACTATGAAGTTGAAGATAACAGTCCACAAATCTATCTATCTATAAAAGTGAACGTGTCTGTGTACATTTCTCTACGCAATAACTCTGTCAATTTTAAGTCTACAGACTCGAAATTTGATATATAAGGTAATGAGATTTGGGAAAATCTATGTGATCGGTTTTCATCTAGAAATTTAGCTGTTAAGGGTCAAAGTTCAACGATTTAACCTTTGAGAACTCTACCAAACTCCTCTGACAATTTGGGGTCTAAACACTTGAAATTTTAGATATAGGTTCCTTGGACATGGATCTAACTTAATAACTTGATTTGAGTCCAGAAAAATAACTGTTAAGGGGTCATAATAGGGGTCAAAGTAAAAAAAAAAATTGACCACTTTTTTTTTTTTTTTTTTTTGCTCAGCATACACCTCCAAACACCCGGGCAACACCGGGCTGAAATGCTAGTAAATAAATAAATATACAAATTATTCATCTCAAAGGATTCCAATAAAAATAATATATAATCGGGGTAGCATGTTCTCATTCTGTCAACCATGACCAAGTAGAAGTTTTAAATAATTCGCAATTGTATTTTAAGTGTCATCCATGCTGAAGATTGAACTTTTTAACTCCAGAAGTATTGAATTTAACCAAGTACTTTATCCACTACGTCACAGTTTAACTTTTCCAAACAAAAAGTAGCTGTGAATTTGGATACCTTTTTAGAGCCGTGGTTTCCAACCTTTTTTACATGGCGGCACACTATTGTGAGGTCGGAGAAGAAAAGTGTACACCGGGCGAGATTGACGATAGCGAAAGACGTTTAAGTGGTGTCGAGACGGGCGAAAAAGTGTTAAAAAAAAAAACTTTGGTAAGACACCAGGAAAGTGGACCCTGCACACACGTATGTTTTACATAGAGACAATATAACAATGCTCCCTTGCGACAGGCGCAAACAGTTTCGTCTGTTTTAGTTACTGTTTTTTTGGGGTGTGTATTATTACTGTACACATAGATTCGAAAAACTTGTCAAAAAACAAATATGTAACAAATAAATGTTACCAAAGGCAAGATAAGTTACTTTTCTACCTAACTGGATAATTTTCTCGTGTTTTTATTTAATGTAACATGTTTATTCAGCTCTAAAAACATACAGTGTTTGTTTACCGATGTATTGGAAAATTTAAAATGGCGCCCGAGTCTCTCTTTGAGACGGTAAGTTTGAGGAAAAGAGTTAAAAATAAAAAATATGCAAGATACTGTTAAAAATCCAACGAATATATGTCAGCCTATGTTACGGTAACATATATTGAGCTAGTTTCTAACAGTATTTTGTCTAGCACCCCTGCCCCCCCGCCTCCTCCCCCAATGAAAACAGCAAAATCTCCTAAAAATGTTAAAATATATTCTAATCGGTAAATTCAAAATAAAAGAACGAAAAACATAAAAATGGTTGGTGTTGGTATTGCAATGTATTTATTTTTTTTTTTTTAATTTGGTTTTAGACAACTTTTTCTTTGAATTTTAAATGTTCCACAATAGATTCGTGCGCCATATGAAAAGGCAGTTTGATACGTGAAGGCACATTCAACAGCCGTCGTTTATGTTACCGCGCGTAGCGTAAATGGAAGCTGTAAAATGGCAGACAGTAGTTCGTGGGTTCAGGGGTTAATACCATGCAAACGGTAAATTTACCCCGGGTTTGATTATCAGATTCGTTGTCAGCGACCTCGATTACCTCTAAAAAAACAAATTAGAGTGGTCGGTGTTCTGTTGTAACGTATCCCTATATTTACCAAATATTCTTTGTTCATTGAGTATTTTAAAAAATCTTTAATTTATTGTAATTTAAGATATCTTGGTATTGGTGGATATGGCGCGTAAAAAAACAATGTGCTCGAAAAAATTTAAAAAAAAAAACTTTGTTTTTTGAGTATTTTGTTAAATTTTATTTAAAACGAACCTAACAATTCAATAATAAAAAAAAGATATTGTAAAACGCACGAAAAAATGAAAGAAAATGAACTAAATTTAAGTTAAAGAAAAATTATTTAAGTAAAAAAAATATATACAAATTAGCGACTCGAGTGACTAAAACAGACGAAACTGTTTGAGCCTGCGCATTTCACTTCCATCGCAACGCAAGGGAGCGTCGTTATCGTTTCTGCGCAAAACATGCGTGTGTGCCTACTTTCCCGGTGTCTTACCAAAACTTTTGTTAAAAAAAGAAAAAAAAAATGCCGACCCGGATTTTTATTTATTTATTTCTTCCCAGTTTTATTTTTTATTTTTATTTTTTTTTTCTTCTTTCTCAACAAAAGTTTGGTACTTGTACAGTTTAATCAACACATTAAAAAAATGAAAATATCGAAAAAAAGGTTATATTGTACGTATCCGTTATGGAACGAAGTTCTCGATGAAATTAAGTGAAATTTTTTTTTTTTTTTTTTTTTTACAGCGAAAAAACAATTTATGAAACCGAGCAAAAGGTTCGATTTTTAGGAAGAAAAGCTAGTATTAAAGATGGGCAGGGAGTCTCGGTGCTTTAACTGGAGTTATCTCCCCGTGGCGTGTTGAAAATTTCCATAATGGCTGACTTTAACATGCTCTCATAAAAACATGATTTTCCGCTGTAAAAAAAAAAACTACTCGATCAAATTAAATGACATTTTTTCAGAGATCTTCAGTCCAAAACGGATACGTACAATATAACCCTTTTTCAATATTTTCATTTTTTAATGTGTTCATTAAACTGTACAAGTACCAAAAGTTTTTTTTTATTACCGTTATAATTGCTTCGACACCACTTAAGTCTCTTGCCATCGTCCATCCCGCTCAGCGTAAACTTTTCTTCTCTGAGCTCAAGCCTACATTAACCGATCTCTAAGGCCACCATTCACCCATGTATGGAGTACTGTTGTCACATTTGGGCTGGTGCATCTGCTACTTGTCTCTCACTCCGGGACAGGGTTCAAAAGAGGGTCGCCAAACTAATAGGTCCTGAACTATCATCTAGGCTTCAGCCTTTCTCCCACCGACGAATGTTGCATTCCTCTGCCTGTTCTACAAGTACTTTAATGATGAATGCTCTGACGAACTACAAGCACTTGTACCCCCTCGACGTGAATACCCCTGACAAACCCGACAAGCAGCAAAATCCCACCCCTACACAGTAGAAATCCCTAGATGTAAGAAAGCCTTCTACTCTAATAGTTTCTTCCCCAGAACTGCTAGACTTTGGAATCCCCTTCCAGGATTCTGCTTTCTCAATTGTACTGACATGCAGAAGTTCAAGTGTAATGTGAACAAACATCTTCCTACTCATCTCTCTTCATAATGTCCCTGCAACGTATGTCCCCGATAGTAGCCTCCTACTTCAAAGTGACACTGTGCCTTGTTTGGGGTGGAAATTGAATTTTAAAAAAATTTTCTTCAATGTGCATGGTGCATCTGTGTCCAGCATGTGCTGCATTTTTTTCCTTTTTTTCTTCTCGTACCAACTCACGCACACTTTCTAATCTGCCTATGCACGCTTTTTGGCTGCTGCTGCTTCTGCTAATTTCCTCACAACCCAGTCATCCTTCACTGCTGCTCCTATCTTCTCATGCGTTCATATACACTACGTTACAATGGACCAAGAAACCTGAATTCAATCCTCAGTGAAGTCCTCCAAAAGACTAAAAAAGATAGTACTTTATGCCTCATTACTAAACTTGATGGGGATCAAGGGTAAGTGGAGCAATCCAGAAAAAAGGAGATACATTCTCTCCTAAATTTGAGAGCCTTCAGGTTACTCTCAACTTTAGTTGATTCATTTATTTTATTACAAGCAGGTCTCCCGGCATTGCCCAGTCATAAAACACACATAAATATTATACTTTAATTAATACAAAAGCTAAGCCATGTGCATGCAAGAATTATGTTTTGTCTTCTAAACAGTTCACTTCTTGTAAGTTACAAAAAAAAAAAAATAGAAATACTCGAGCTGAGATCGAAACCAAAACCTAAAGACGGTGAGTCATATACAATAACTATTACACCAGCTTCTCATACCTTTTAAGAAGTGTTTCAAACTAACTCAAACTTATCATAAGGAAGCTGTCATATTTCATGACCACGCATGCACAGTCGAAAACAGATAAAAATCCGGTGGCCTCTCATGTACCAATTTTTCAATTTTTACCCCCCCCCATAGCAGCCCTTTTTTTTTCTGGATAAAAATTAATTAAAGCTTTCCATATGTCTGAATACTCTATATACCAAATTCCAAGTCTGTAGATAAAAAATTCATTGAGTGTATAGGTTGATAAGTGTCCTGACCCAGGTCAGGATTGGTTGCAAAAATTTTTTTTTATATACATGCCCCCCCCCCCCATTGAAAGGTTCAAGAAAAGACAAAGGCAATAAATATCAAGAACAACTGCAGGGTTCGCACAGACTTGAAAAGTCCTTAAATTTTGACTTTTGCTTTGAAAAGGCCTTATTTCTAATACTACCTTGAAAAATCCTTGAAAATATGGAAAATATCTTGAAAGGGCTTGAAAATTGTATTATTTATGTCCGGTAAAAATTTGTGTCAAAATATTAAAAATAAAATCACACACACACACACACACACATTCTCACTTTTATTAAGGTACTACGGGACACTTCAAATCCTGACTCCAAATCCTACTGCTGCCTTGCAGTTTTCCTTAAAAGGCTACGGAGCCTCATCCAGAAAGAAAATGCGTAGTAGCGGACACGATAGGGCGGCTGTCTACCTCACTGAGATTACTTTCGGCCAGAAGCTGCGGCCTCCTCTGCTGCCAGTCGTCCCGGGTTCGCTTCACTGGAAATGAGCATTGGAGGTTTAGAGGGTGTTTGTCTGATATGCAACAGATACTACACCTCAACTGCGCAAGCAGGTTAGGAGCCAAGATGGAAAGTCCTGTACCAAAGAATAAAGCACTGAGGCTCTGACTAATCATCGTCAAGGCCGATGGGCTGCATGATGATGATGATGATGATGACAGGGCACTATGTTAGAATCAATTTAATAATTTGATTGATAAGTATTGACATAAGAGGTGGGTGTAGTTGTAGTTAGAGTTGAGTCTTGCATGAGTTTTTCAGGATGGACAACTAATGGTTCTCTAATAATTGAGGAACCTAGGTCAGGATTGGTTGCAAAACAAATTTTTTTCATATACATCCCCCTCCCCCTCGTTGAAAGGTTCAAGAAAAGACAAAGGCAATAAATATCAAGAACTGCAGACTTGAAAAGTCCTTAAATTTTGACTTTTGCTTTGAAAAGGCCTTATTTCTTTATTTTTCTTGAAAAATCCTTGAAAATATGGAAAATACCTTGAAAGGGCTTGAAAATTGTATTCTTTATGTCCAGTAAAAATTTGTGTCAAAATAAAATAAAATCGAAATAAATACTAATAAATTATTTTTTTAAGTATTAATAAAAATACCATGAAAATATTTTTTAAATATCAAAAATAAAATCCAAATACAGTGTTCTGAAATTGCAAAGTAGTATTGTAAGATATGTCCCCTTTTTTGAGGGTAGGGAGTTCAAATCTCCCTCTATATTTGTTTTCGTTTATAATGTAATTTTTTGTTTGGGCAGTAGTAGTGGTGGCCACTATAAATAAAAATGACCCATCCTCCCCTCTTAAAAAAAAAAACTTTCTTTGCACAGTCCAGACTTTCCATTGGCGACTTCACTTTTTGAATTGCTGTGGATTGTAAAACAAATCCCAAATTTTGTTTTGAAAACTTGAATTTTGTCTGAAAAGTCCTTGAAAATGGACATTGAAAATCTGTACGAACCCTAAACTATATAACCGTTGGTGCATTAAAATGCTGATATAAACTCTGAAATTGGCAAGACAAGTTCAAATTCTCTCAGATTTATTGCAGCTATTTATACACATAAGTGATGATGGGAAATATATTTTGGATCATTCGGATTACTGTTCTCATCTTGAGTGTTATTTTTCACAATGTTTCGGCCGATATAGCTTCCAATCTTCTTCAGGTATCTTCTGTCAAACTGTGGAATCTTTCTGTCGAATTCTGAAATCTGTAGAAAATTGTGAGCCCTTTATTTAATTCACAGGACAAGCATGTTTTAATAATAATAAGTAAATATATTGTTACATAGTCCCTCAACTGTACGTGTCCGTTTTGGACTGAACGTTTCCGAAAAAAAAATTTCATTTAATTTGATCAAGTAGTTTTTATTTTACAGCAGAAAAACACGTTTTTATGAGAGCGCGTTAAAGTCAGCCATTATGAAATTTGTTGAACACGCCACGGGGAGATAACTCCAGTTAAAGCGGCGACACTCCCTCCCTATCTTTATCACTAGCTTTTCTTCCTAAAACTCGAACCTTTTGCTTGGTATCATAACAAATTGTTTTTTCGCTGTAAAAAAAAAAACTACTTGATGAAATTAAGTGAAATTTTTTTTCGGAGAACTTCGTTCCATAATGAATACGTCCAATATAACCTTTACTCGACATTTTCATTTTTTAATGTCTTGATTAAACTGTACAAGTACCCAATTTTTATTTAATAATTGAAATCAAAAATGCATTTTATAATTAATAATTTTTAAAATTTTAATTTTTTTTTTTTTTTTACCCCTTTTTAACAGCATTTAATGTTATTTGCTGCAAAACTTAATGTCAATAATTCATTGCATGAAATTAATATGTACTTGAGGGTGGGTACTTACTATCATGTAATATCTTAAGCCAGCTATTAATACGTTTGGGGAATTGAGTACAATTTTGTTTGAATGACAGCCATTGAACTTAAAGGTCAATTGACTTGCATACGGAAAAGCAGTTTGCTTTTTATTGGCTGATAAAATGTACTGATAAATCGTTTAAGATATACATTTAACTCAGTTATGTTTAACTAAGAAAGGCTAAATATAATGCAGATACATAAATGCGTTTATACCTTCCCTCCCTCGACAGATAGACAGAAACAATACGTAAAATTAAATTATCATCAACATGTTTCTTACTGGCATGACTAACAGTTCCAGCTGCAGGCTGAGATCATAGCATTGCCCTTGACAAACGATTGTAACCCCACACTGAGGATTGAACCATCAGGAGAATATCTTTTTACAAGGAACCGTGGTGCAATGGTTAGAGTACTTGAAAAAATCAATTCTAAAAAGTGATATTCTCCTGAAGGTTGAAGGTTCAATCCTCAGTGTGGCCGACAAAAAAACTACAATTGCGAATTACTTCGGACCTCTATCCAGTTATGGCTGAGGGAGCAAGAGCATGCTACCCCCGTGAAGTAAATAAAGGGTTCCGTTCCAAATTCCGTCCAAATTCCCAAGTTTGACAGAAACATTCCCAAGTTCAACAAGATACACCTGAAGAAGGTCGGAGGTTACATCGACTGAAACATTGTGAAAATCACACTCAAGATGAGAACAGTAGTCCGATGAATCAAAATAATAGAAATGAACATCTTTCATCAAAAATAACAAAGAAAAATATGATGCTTTGCCAGTGTTCGTAATCTATATTTATCGAAATATATTACTGAAATGTTCATACACAATGATGGAATAAAGTCAGTAATATAATATTTTATATATAAACTAACAAGGGCAGGGGCATCCGGCCTTGCCCAGTCATAGAACACACTTAAATACATTTTCATTCATGCAGTTTTCGTATTTATTAATACAGTCAATTCTCAAGTGACAATTATATTGTATCTAATATATAGTACTGATTTTAATTTAAAAAAAAAAAAAATGGCTTCAGTGCCATCAGCTAGAATCGAAACCAAAACATTTAGCGCTCCAGCCGCATTCTCTATCGTTCGAGCTATCAAAAGATAGATAAGAAAGGTTTAAAATTAAACCACTTCAAGCTATGAATGAATTTGCACATGTGCAAAAGTAATAGAAATATGTTTGTAAGTTGAAATAGACATTTTGCATTTCAATTTGCAAACATATTTCTGTACGCGTTATTCATCCATCCAAACAAAGATTTTACTCATTATAAATCATCCTTATGATTAGTATTCTCTGTTAATTTCAGTGTTATCTGGTCAGTAGCTTAAGAGTTTATCGGTTAAGTATTTTCACACATAGTATACACACACATGCATACATCTACTGTTTTAGTTATATATTATGATCTTTTCTGATGACTTAAATTAAAATAAAATGGAACACGTACATCAAATCTGTTGCCAGGGACGCTGGGAAAATGGTGGGATCCTTCTACCGCTCCAGAAGATATCTCACTACTGATGCAATTCTTTACCTTTATAAAAGCCAAGTACGTCCAAGGATGGAGTACTGCTGCCACATCTGGGTAGGAGCTACTAAAAACAGCCTATCCTGCCTTGACAGAGTACAAAATAGGCTTCGTGGTTTAGTGGGGGATGCCCTTTTCTCTTCCCTGCAGCCTCTCTCCCACAGAAGAGACGTTGCAAGCCTATCTTTGTTTTATCGCTATTTCCATGGCAGGTGCTCGTCTGAGCTCCAATCCCTCGTCCCCCCCTCGCCAATCTTTCACGAGAAACACCCGTCTGGCTGAAACTACTGTCAATAATTTTCCCCACTCTTTATCTGTGCCTAAATCCAAACGTAGATTCCATGAGCAGAGCTTCTTTCTCAGAAGCGCACGATTGTGGAACTCTCTTCCGTTCGCTCGTTTCCCACCTGACTATAACTTGGATGCGTTCAAATCCAACATAAACAAATTCCTGACAAACCGCCCCCTTAAGTAAGACACTCTATCAAAACCCCCAATACTAATGATTACTACAATACTACCTCATTGATTACTGTACACGCAATAACCCTTATCCCTGAGTGGCCTTCGGGCCTTGATAAGTGGTGACCCCCATGTATAAAAAAAAAAAAAAAGTAACACTTCCACCACTGACTTTTTATTATAGAGTGGAGAATTTCTTTTTGAATTCATTTTAGGTGGGGATAAGTCTGTGGTGGTGTCTGACTTGCTATTTGCTTTTTCACCTCTCTTACTACTTGAAATGTTTTTTTTTGGGGGCGGGGGGTTCCTGGTAGAAAAAAGCATGTATTTTATTCGCTAATTTTTCCATGATAGGATAGAAGTACATATTTTATTTATTTATTTTATTTCTTGACTAGAGTCTTGGACTTCCGGTTTACAGTTTTCATGGCTTATATAAGTTGCGATGTTTGATTGTGAAAATAATTACATATTTATTCATTTATTTATTTATTGCGGACTATCATCCTCATCTTTCTTAGATGTTGTTTCACGACGTTTCAGGATCTTCCCTGGAGATGTCCCTACCACATGGAAAGCCATCTTTAATATAGGCACATATTCCATGCCCATGGCGATCTTGGGGGTCAGATTTAGAAGTTAAGTTGAAGTATCTTTTAATTGTGAACTCTTCTAGGGAAATAGCCTGTCCAATGCCAGTTTCGCTTAAAAATAAAAGGTCTGGTTTAGTCTCCTGTAATTGGGTTTCAACCTCTAGAAGGTTAGAACGTAGACCCCTGATGTTGGAGAAGGAGACATGGTAGTAGGGGTCTACGTTGGAAGTTGGAGAACCGGGTTTAATCGTGTATTTTTTCTTGAAACTCGTCATGATGGGATTCGGAGTTTCTATCCTGTCGCAGTTACCACCTGACGAAGGCCAGAGGAATAGTTGGCCGAAACATCGTGAAACAACATCCAAGAAAGATGAGGATAATGGTCCGCAATAAATAAATTAATAAATAATACTCGTCTCAATAATGAATTCTAATTGAATCATATAAATTATGTATTTGTTTGAATATAAAAATACAAATAAATGCACATTGGTCTTTATTATGGAGCGGAGGACAATGAAATCATTATATAATGCACTCAAGTGACTTACAACTCCTCGAAAGTGAACATGTGTATAGAATGGGGATAATAGGTGTGGCTTTGGCAAATTTGATTATAAAGTATTTGAGGATATGGTAAAGAATTGGTATTTTCTTGAATATCTACATCCCACATTTAAGAGTAAAGAGGTAAAATTGACCTAATAAACATTATGGTCTATAAAATCGACTATACCTAGTTCAAAGCCTGTCTGGTTTCTTGTACTCTTTTACACACTAATATCATAATTTCCCCTCATGTAATGGCAAGCAATCTACGAAAGATTAATGCAAGCAACAGTAAACATAGTCACTAGTTACGTCTTCTCTGCGGCAACCTCTCGAACCAAACGTTCTCAAGTCCTTTGCCACCCTTACTCAAGGCACGCCTCCATGCTGGTCTATCTTCGGCTAGCTCCTCCCACACATTCACATCGATGCCAAGAGCAATCAGATCCCGTTTGGCCCCTCTTTAAAGCGCATCACCGGGCGACCGTGGCTTCTTGATCCATTTGCCAGTTCGCTGTAGAGGATATCCTTCGGGAGACGGCCAAAGGATATCCTCTTCAGCGAACTGGCAAATGGATCAAGAATTTCCCCTCAACTATGGATGCAATAGCAACTTGTGTTTAATTACCGTATACACTTGTGTATAAGTCGATGTGCATTTTAAAACTAAAAATTGTGTCATTTTAGGTGATGATGATGCCTCCGTTCAGTCTCAAAAGACAAAGGATACCCCCTGTAGAGGCAGCTACGTATGTAATTGTGTGGCAAGGGTTGTGCAATCCCCAACCACACCTCTCCTGAATCGGCACTGCTCGAGACCAGTGGCAAGGAGAAGTCCAGGACAACTGGAAGTAATGTCGAGATAAGCGGAGAGCATATACAGCACCTGAAAGTACAAAATGGCCACCCATCTGATACTGGCCAGGCTCATCATTGCTCAACTTTGGTGATCTGATGGGAACCGGTATGTCAAACATGATTATGCTGTATATATTTTAGGTATTACCTGTGAATAAGTCGACTGTAGATTCTAGACAAGTTAAATGGTACGTCTCCTGGTTCTTTCTTGCACAGATAATTTCCTTTTTGGTGTCTTTGTTTGTATGACATATTATAAATTGTTTCTCGGCATCCACAAGCGATAATACGATATATGGATTTACGCAAGTGTAGTCTATTCAATTTTTATATATAGAATCAACCCACTGCATACTTACATGCAACAAATGCAAATGTCGCTAATCAGGCATTTTGGTCAATGACCTGCTCTAGATTCCAGGCGCAGTTACTGTTTTTAGACATAATGTATGTCACGTACAGTAATAATAATAATACATCGCACAAGCCATAATATACCATTATGTGAATGCATGCGTGAAGTGCGATTAAATGGTTTCATTAAATAGTTGTTATTAAATTGGTAAAACTTGTTGAACTTAGAGGAGTACGACATATTGTAAACACTACATTTCCTAACCTGCTAAAAAGCCTCATATCATCACTGAATACATCATATCGAACTCAGGCCTATAGCCACATCTAGAGAGTGAACATTGCGAGAGCTATTCCAATTATTATTAAGCCTTTCACGGAAAAGCTGTGCATGTGCTTATATGCTGGCAAACACACTGCGGTGGAGTTCAGAAGGAATGCGATTAATTACTAAGATTACCGGTGCACAAACAAAATGACATTTTCTATGTTATAATTGAGCGCTGAGTCATTCTTTAACAATATTTCCAAAAATATTACCTATGTATAAGTCGACCCTCTAAAAAATAACCTTCAAATCGTCTCCCAGAAATTCGACTTATACACAAGTATATATGGTAATTGTTTACAGTAGATAAAATGATTTATATGCCATAAAATTTAATAGGATTCCATAATTCTTTACTTGAGTGGTTAGAAATAAATATTTTTACATGTAATATGTAGAAGGAAGGCAATACAATGCAGAGATATTGGAAAGACACAAACTGAAGCAGATGAAGAATAGTTTTATTAATACAACTACAAATAAATGTGTATATATTTATATATGTCATACACACACTTTATTTATATTTGTACCGTGATTACCTGGGTAAGCTGGTCTGAAGGAATATCCGTGTTCTATGATATTTCGAGACAGATCTCTTCGTCAAATATTTATTTGACTTTGGTTCAAACGCATTTCTGTAAACAGTAACAATATTTTTACGTATAATAATGAATATTCTTTAGCAAGTAAAATCACAAAGGCTTGTTTAAGCAACTAATGGGACCTGTACCCCCATGTTTCCTGGGAAAATTGAGGAAACCAAGAATAACAAGCCCTGGAAATAAATTGATCAAAAAGATTCTTTTCACCCAAAATGCCAAGCTTTTATCCACAATATGAAAACAATATCCATAAAATAGAACTAGAATGGGTTATTATAAAATGGAAACAGTTATTGAATTGGAAAACAATAAATGAAAAAAAGTTAATTAATAAGATGTCCTTTTGCAAAGCAATTAATCTTGCAACATCGATCACACACACGCGATCAATATATTAGAAAATTAACTTTAAGTAGCAGAACCCATGAAGATTCCACGGTAGTTGAAAATTTTCAAAACACATAAATAAAATAAATAAAAAATAAGATAAAACAAACAACGAATTTAAAATAATTTTTTTAGCAAATTCTTTTTTTAACCTTTTAAAGCTAAAAAGAATTGATTTAAATTTTTTCTTTTTTTTTTTTTCTTTCAATGAAAGTTCAACACACAACACATTGTTTTTTTTCCTGAATAATTTTTTAATATAATTTTTTTTTTTTTTTCCACAAGTACCAGCAGGAGCTCGGCAGATGACAGCAATCAGGCTGACTTTGGTGCTGTGGGAGGTCATGTTGGTGATGTTCTCGACTAAACAAAGTAGCCCAGCAGGTTCAGGTCCGAGAAACAGGGGTGGGGTGGTCAGTGAGAGAAGGGTACAAAGTCGTAGCACTTCTTCTGAAACCAAGTTTGGATCTCTTTAGACTTGTGGGCTGGCGCTGAGTCTTGCTGCCATACCCAGGGTCTGCCAGCGGCCACCTGATTGCAGCAAGGGATCACCATACTCTTCAGCATATCCAGGTACACTTTGGTGTTGACTTTCAAACCAACTTTGAAGATATGATGTGGCCCTTACTTGAAACGACGCTAAGGACTATAAGCATGGCCAGAAACTTTGTTTTCATCACACTGGGCATGTCACTGTTATTCGTGGCAATCCAGGAATGCATTTTGAGAGTGCTGGCAATGGTCCTGTTGTCATAACTTGGATCGGTAGAGAGTATGGGTTGTAGAGTGGCGCATCTCTGATCTCGCTCGTCGAACATTGTATCACTTTCAGACATGATAGAAGGCTTCCTATCGCTCTTGGGATTTGTACACAACTGACCAACTTGTAGATGGTCCACAGCAAAAAAAAAGAAAACTGGTTTTCATTAAACGGAAATGGAAACATGTCGCCTTTTCTAGGATGGCAATTTTATTGTTCCACCGTATATTTGAAGATCTCAAGAACCTGAAGCATAAAGTCTTTTACCAAAATGACTGGATTCAGAATTAAATCTGAAAAGGGTTGCTATGTTTTGAAACAAAGAAAGCAAATTTTTTTTTTTTTTTTTTTTCTCTCAACTTTTTGCAATTTTTTTTTTTTTTTTTTTTTTTTTTTTTTTCACACAAAATTTGAATAGGGGAAAATTTTAATAATGAATCTGTAAAAAAAATATTAACGTAAACAAGAATTTAGGATTTCTTTTTTTTTTTTTTACAAAGGAGTCACCGTTTATCAAGGCCTGGAGGCCACTTGAGGATAAGGATTAATGCGCATACAGTAGTCAATGGGACAATATCGTAGTAATCGTTAGTAGTGGAAATTTGATATGATTTGATTATTTAAGGATTCGGCTTATCAAGAATTTGTTTACGTTGGACTTGAAGTGACAACCATATTGTAGTCAGTTGGAAAGCAGGGAAATGGAACAAAGTTCCACAGGCGTGCAGTTCTAAGAAAGAAACTTTGTTCATGGAATCTACATTTAAATTTAGGCACAGATAAAGAGTGTGGGAAATTATTGATAGTGGTTTCAGCTGGATGCATGTTTTTTGTGAAAGTTTGGTAGGAGGAGACCATAGATTGGAGCTCAGACGAACACTTGCCAAACCTTTCTTATGATCCTATTTGGTTAACGCTTTATTTATTGTCACTCGGTTATGTTAAACACTCTTGGTTATGTTCTATTTTATATAACAATGAAGACCTGTATACAACATATGTATTTATGGGGGAATTAAAAGAATAAGATCAATTTTTTTTAAGAGAAAACTTATCGGGATAATGCAAAGCTCAACAAATTGCTTTAGAGCTTATATAAAATATAAAGAAAATAAGAAAACAATATGAAAATAGATACTAATGTATGTAAATTTATTCGTTTATTCAATAAGGATGATAAATCAATTAAGGGTGTAGAATAAGTAAAACCCTTTATGCCATGGTATTTCGAAGGCTGATGCTTCTCATCAGAAAAGACAAGATGCTAGGTAACATAATAGGGATGCGACGTCTAGCATCAGCTACATTAGGAGCGAAATATTTTTGCAGCGAAAGGAGAATAGTAAAATATTGAAACTGTTTGGGGAAGGAATGGGAGAACTAAATAGGATTAATCCGCATACAGTAGTCAATGGGACAATATCACAGTAATCGTTAGTTGTGGAAATTTGATTACTTAAGGGGACGGCTTATCAAGAACTTCTTCACGTTGGTAGAACTACGCGCCTGCGGAACTCTGTTCCATTTCTCTGCTTTCCAACTGACTACAACATGGTCGTCTCTTCAAGTCCAACATGAAGAAGTTCTTGATAAGCCGTCCCCTTAAGTAATCAAATCATATCAAATTTCCGCTATAAAACTGTGATATAGGAAGAATATAGCGTTTATTATAAAATCAAACAGTTTCAATATTTTACCATTATTCTTTTTCTTTTTTTTTTTACAAGGGAATCACGACTTATCAAGGCCTAGAGGCCACTCGAGGATAAGGGTTAAAGAGTGTGCAGTGGTCAAAAGAACAATATAGTAGACGTTAGAAGTGTAAATTGGATTTACTTAAAGGGAACGGCTTATCAAGAACTTGTTTACGTTAGACTTGAAGACGGCCAAATTGTAGTCAGCTGGAAAGCAGGGTAACGGAAGAGAGTTCCACAGGTGCGCTGTTCTAAGAAAGAAGCTTTGTTCGTGGGATTTGCATTTATGTTTAGGCACAGATAAAGAGTGTGGGAAATTATTGATAGTGTTTTCAGCCAGATGAGGGTTTCTCATGAATGTTTGGCGAGGGGGGACTATAGATTGGAGCTCAGACGAGCACTTGCCATGAAAATAATGATAAAACAGAGACAGGCTCACAATTTCTCTTTTGTGAGAAAGAGGTTGTAGCGAAGAGAAAAGGGCATCTCCGACTATGCTACGAAGTCTATTCTGAACTCTGTCAAGACAGCTCCTGCCCAGATGTGACAGCAATACTCCATCTTTGGACGTACCTGGCTCTTATATTCTCTCACTGCACAATTATTTAACTCCTAATGTAGCTGTCGCTAGATGTCGCATCCCTATTATGTTACCTAGCATCTTGTCTCCTCTTCTGATGAGAAGCATTAGGCTTCAAAATACCATGGTATAAAGAGTTTTACTTTTCCTACACTCCTAATTGATGTATCAATATTCCTTATTGAATAAATAGATCTATATACATTCGTATATATTTTTATATTGTCATTTTTTTTTTATTATTAATACTCTAATGTATGTATTTGTATATTTGAAATACGATGTTTCTATAACATTGATATAAAATGGGTGCTATTTCATGACTGGGCACCACACATGAAGTCCTGTGATTTTGGCTAAAGAGAAAAGCTTCATGAAATACGTTCTGTTAATATGGTATTCGATAGGAAACTTAACATATTTTGATTCTTTTAAAATTGAAAAAAAAAACTTGGAACTATTTCCGGCATTTTTGCATTATACGGACGGCACCATTGTTAGGGGACGATAACTTCAATTTCTTCTTGGTCAAATAACATGGCAAAGAAATAACAAACAAGACTTTTTTTTCCCCGAACACAAAAATATTTGAAAAACAAAACATTTATTGTAAAAAAATGTATCAATATATAATTGTAAAACCATTTAATGAAAAGTTTGCATAAGAAAATACAATTTTAATAAAACAATTTTTTTTGATTAAAGCAACATTGGAGGTTTTTTTTTTTTTTTTTTGTTTTCCAAAACATTTTTTGAATTAAAGTAAAATTGTCACTGTAGCAAAATATAGTTTTAATTTTCTTGTGGCACCTGTTGAAGGGTCAACAAAGTTATATATGTTATATATTATAGTTTTAATTTTTAAATTAATAAACAATTTGAATGGAATGCGTCCCCTGTTCGCTGAAAGAGAAGCGCCACCTGGTAACAGTTTAGTGAAACACACAAAAAAAAAAGATGGCGCCATCCATGTAATGCAAAAATGCCCTATTCCCTTACACCTATCAGTAAAATTTCAAAGACTATTATGAAGCATATTTATATTATAAAACGAATATTATGCTTTATTCTTTTTTAAGGTGAACATTTTTTTTTTACATTTTTGTATTTGTCCATCCAGCATGACCGTAGCCGAGATTGAACTCCTTACACGAGTTTGTAGTGTAATTCAAATCTTGTCCGTAGCTGAATACTTGATGCTTCGCCAGGGCTATCAAGGGTATTTTTTATTGTGACGCCCCTACCATGGTTTAAGAGAGTCCAATCTATCCTCGAAAGAAGGATAGACCATGCCAGTTTCTCAACTGGTATTTTATCTCGCAGTAAAATTTGTATTTGTAGCTGGAGTTTTTCACATTTTCTTCTGGACAAAACATTTTTTTTTTCTTTTTTCACAATCTTTTGCAATTTTTTATTATAATTATTTAAGTTGAGAAATTTTTTTTCTTCTCTGAAACCCACATTTCTGTTTTATAATATCTATTTATACCATTAAATAATATATATATATATATATATTTATTTATTTCGGTATTTACTTCAACAGTGCTCAATATATGTGTAGAGCTTGTAGTATGGAGACATACATATAGCAAGAAAGCTACACAGAAAGTTTTGCGTTTCACTCTAAGAGGCTAATCAGGCTAACTGCCAGTTAGTCTTTTGGAGCAAAAAAAAAGTTTCCGTATAGCATACTTGTAATAAATATATATTTTATGCTATTACACACACATACATACATACACACACACAATTTCAAACAACAATCCATTAATAGTTACATAATTTTTTAACAATATTTTCAAATCGTCAACTGAAAAACAGTTATGCTTCATAAATTTTAGCCCTATGGGCAAGATTATAAGTATTTTTTTGAACCGCAGATATCGATGGATGCTCATACTAAAGTATTATTTTAAATACAAACATATGCTCTTACATAAATAATTAAGCACTCCGGTCATTTTTTCGTATACATAGACAACATTATGCTACACACACACACACACACACACACACACACACACACACATATATATATATATATATATATATATATATATATATATATATATATATATATATACACATATACATATATATATATATATATATATATATATATAATGTTTGTATATTTTGGCAGCAAGTTATTATTCAAGCACGTCTGATTGAACATGACAGAGTTATTCTTTTTTCCAATCTTTCTGGATATCTTTTCCATTTGCCGAGCGGTCTTTTTAATTTCAGCAGGCATGTTATATAAAATGGCGCCAAAAAGTTGTTGTTCAGCCATATTCTTCTCAAGCACTTTCTATCGGTGCATCTGATTATCATTAGGAGCGATTGTTGTTGTTTTCTTTTTCTTTTAGGCTTGGTGTATATATATATATATATATATATATATATATATGGCATAATCACGTTGACACACCAGTTCTCGTCAGATCATCAAAGTTAAGCAGCATTGAACCTGGTCAGTATCAGATGGGTAACCTTTTGGGTATTCTAGGCATTGTATGTGCTCTCAGCTTATCTCGGCATTTGTTTCCAGTCGTCCTGTACGTACACTTCACTTGCCATTTATTAGTATTTAACAATGTCGACTAAGCGGAGGTGTGGTTGGAGATTGCGCACCTCCTGCCACAAAAATTTCATGTGCAGAACCCCCTTCATGGGTATCCATAGTCTGTCAAAGACTGAAGGAGCCTGTTATATATATATATATATATATATATATATATATATATATATATATATATAAATAAAATAAAAGTTACAATAAGTTTACTAAGGTAATCAAAATGGTAAACTTAAAATATATTATAAATATTAAAGAGTTAATATTTACAAGTAAAATAAACTCAGCCAGATGTAAAAAGCTCAATAAAACCGAAAAGGAAATAGAGCTTTTGATATGAAAAAATGATTAATAAAACATGTTAAAAGACATCTTGAAAAAGAGTTAAAAACATAGTTAATTTTAAAAAAGGAAGCACAAGATAAGATTATCTTGTGCTTCCTTTTTTAAAATTAAATATGTTTTTAACTCTTTTTCAAGATGTCTTTTAACATGTTTTATTAATCATTTGTTCATATATATATATATATATATATATATATATATATATATGGGTAAATACAGAGTGGAACAAGATATATACAGGGTGAACAGAGAGTCCTTGGACCAATTCAAAAGTGGTTTATTAATAGAAAATTACAAAAATATGAATTAAACATGAATGAAAATTATAAGTTAGGAAACCAAGAATAAATTCAAATTATTTATTTTCAATGTGATTTCCCTTCCTTTCGATTAGACGTTCAATTCTCTGTCTGAAGTTACCAACCGAGGCACGCAGCGTTTCCTGAGGTATTTTAGCCCATTCACTCAGAAGAGATGTCTTCAAAGCATCAACACTTGGATGAGCAACAGAACAGACCTTTACCTCCAACAAAGACCACACCGAAAAATCCATGGGATTCAAATCAGGCGATGCAGGAGGCCACATCTCCTTACTCCAAAATCATGGAAAATGACGTTGGCACCAGTCCTGAGTTTTTCTGGAGGTGTGGGATGGTGCTCCATCTTGTTGGAAGGTGAGAGGCTGATCTTTGAAGTGTTTCTTCATCTCTTCAAATGCTGGAACCAAAATATCGTTAATGTAGCGATCTGTGTTGATCTTAACCCCCTGCTCCACGAAAATCAGAGGCGACTTCCAAGATTTGGAGACTGCAGCCCACACCATGAGGGAAGACGGCTTTTGTTGGCGGAAAACTATTCTCACGGAGTCATCAATGTCTGCTGAAGATTTTGCGTAAACTCTGTTGTTCTGATTGTTAACAGTTGCTTCAATTGTGAAGAGTTTTTCATCAGAAAAAACGATCTCTCGCTCTGCCGTGCCAGCCTTCAGTTCTCCAAGAAAAAGCTTTGCTCTTTCAAGTCTCTTGTGCTTTTAGGCAGGTGTGAGGTACTGTCTCTTTCTCATCTTGTAGGGGGACAACTGGAGATCGTTTTTTACGATGGTTCTCATCGAGGTCATGCTCACATTCATGTCTTTAGCCATTTGTCTTGCAGATCTCTTCGGGTTCCTCCTTACCCTCTCTCGGACAGCTTTAATCACCTTCTTTGTTCGAGCAGTGCGAGGTCTTCCACTCCTAGGACGGTCTTCAGATGTACCAAGTTCCTTAAATCTGTTCACAACATGGTACACGGTGGATTTAGCCACTTTCAAGAGCTTAATAATCTCTGAGTTTGTCCTTCCCGCGCAATGAAGCTGAATTATGGCCTCTCGTTTGCTCATTTTTCTGAAAGTTTAAACAAAATTATTTTAATATTTTTGTTGAAAATAATAAGATCATTAGTTAGACTAAATACTTACTTCATTCGAAAAGAGAAAAAGTGATTTTAACAATATTTAATTTTAAAACTAAAAATGGTCCAAGGACTTTCTGTTCACCCTGTATATATATATATATATATATATATATATATATATATATATATATATATATATATATAAATAAAGGGTGAAACAAAAAAAATTTTTGCCCTAAAGAAAACAACACTACAGCTTTATTTTCAAACTTTTATTGAAAAAATCAATTCAGGTAACTATATATCAATATATATTAATATATATTAATATACAGTGGTAAATATGCTTATTCAATTATATTTCACCCTTTTTTATACCAGTTCTTTAATTCATGAAGCTCGATGTAACTACAAAGCATATACAAAGAAATGACAAAAGTCTATATTCCAAATTTCATGGATAATTACATAATTTTTTTCACAACATTTTTATTAACTTTAATAACAACATTATTCTGCGCTGTGAAACAGGTGCTCTCAAGAATTGTGCATGTCAGCGTACTTAAAGAAATAATCTTACCATTTATTTCTTTAAGTACATTGATATTCACAATTCTTGACAGCACCTGTTTCGTAGCGCAGAATCATTTGTGTAATTATTATGTAACTTCTGAAATTTCTTCCGCTCTTAACTCATCAGAAGAAAAAGCACTGAGCAATTTTAAAAGAAAAAGACACTGTCAAAAATTGTGCATGTCAACTTAAAGAAATAAACGGTAAGATGGTCAACATCTTGAAATTTGGAATATAGATTTTTGTCACACACACATATATATATATATATATATATATATATATATATATATATATATATATAGTAATGGAATCAAAACGGTGTAGTGTTTACCTGATATATGCAATGGTAAACTATAATCTAATATAAATAACAGTATTTATATATAGATAATGTAATCCCAACCGAATTAAAAAAAGCTCAATATGCAATAGAGAGTAGAGCTTATTATAAGAGAAAGAAAATTAAAACTGTTAGTAGAACTTTACAATAAAAATTCATTGTTCGCGTGAATACTCACTAACAATTTACAAAGTTCTAAACATAGGACTTTGTAAATTGTTTTTTGGAGTATTCAGTTGAACAATGAATTTTGATTATGAAGTTCAACTTACAGTTTTAATTTCCTTTCTCTTATATATATATATATATATTTATATATATTTCTGTGGAAATATATTTTCTTATAATATATACCAATCTTTATTTAAGAAGCTCAATGTAATTACATAGCATAAATGACAAAAGACTATATTCCAAAGTTCATGATTTTGACTATCTTATAATTTATTCCTTTAATTCAATTAACGTTTACAATTTTTGATAGATTCACTGATTGATATAATAATTAAGTGATTGATTTTGCGCTACGAAACAGATACTGTCAAGAATTGTAAATGTCAACTGAATTAAAGGAATAAATTGTAAGATGATCAACATCATGAACTTTGGAATATAACTTTTTGTCATTTATTCACTATATATATATATATATATATATATATATATATATATATAATAAAATTACACACACTTTCTCATAAATTGCTATCAAAATATGACATTTAAATTATTTGTACTGGAAACCATTTCTCTAAAATGACAGTAAACTATTTTTAAAAAATGCCGTTTCTTGTAAATTGTCAGTAAATAAAAAATACAAACTTAAGAAATGTATAACGCAGCATAAAACAAAACAATAAAAAACAAAACGGTTTTACAAAAAAGATTAAAAAAAAAAATTTCTGGTTACTTAACTGACCTGTGTTCTATTTTTTGTACATTTTGTGAATTTATTCTTTATTTTTGACAAATAAAAGGCGATTTGTACCTAATATTCATAAATTACTATACAATGAGTATCAAAAGTAAGTTTTTAATTTTCTTTCTGTTTGTGTATTTTATTTATTTTGCTTCAAGAAAAACAACCTATCAGTTGTGTATGCTTACCTGACAGTTGTTGTGGACATTGTTAAATGCTGCCTACCACATTGAGAATGGCAAAATCAATGGATGAACAACAATAAAAGAAACAACACTCACCAAAATATGTAACTTACAAACTATGTGAATTTATTACATGCAACTGGTCATCATAATTATCATCATCATGTGCTGTCCTTCATGTCCGAAGACGACTTCCTGTGAACCATCATTCTCCACTTGTCACGGTCGCGACTGAGGGTCTGCCAGCTTCCAGTAGGGATCAACCTGTCCTTTATATTTTGTTTGATAGTGTCACGAAACCTGAGCTTAGGTCTGCCTATGCCTCGTACCCCATCCTCCAATTGTGAAAACAGTATCTGCAACTGGTACGAGACATGTTTATAAGAAAAAAAACATATGGAGAGAAATCTCCACACATTTATACTGAATGATGTCCCAGGTGAAAAAAGACTGAGATAGAGAGAGAAATGATGTCGATGTCGCCATCTACCGGCTTAAAAATGCAACTCTGGAAATAAGGGGTGATAACCGTATATGTCTCAAACTTGAAGTTGTGCATTGTGTTCGTTTGTGCGCTGTGCATAAGCCAGGCTAGATAGCAGTTCGACAACACGTCTCTATACAGTTATATCCACAAAACACTACCATGATAATGCTGCGTGAAATTTTTGCTTTGTAAATGTTTGTTTGCAGGATGATTTAACTGATTATACTAAGGTGAGGTAAACAGGACATAGCATTCAGATGGTAATAGCAAGATAGAGATGTCACCTGTGTAGGCAGATGAATTGCGTCCAGCAGCTGTATCAGGACAAAAGAGCCACTTTTATAGGTAGAAGGGCGTATGCTGTAGCTGAAAGAATTACATCCATTAGTTAAATAAACTATATGTAAAAGGTTAAATAAACTATATGTAAAGCTGGTAAAAGGGATTCATCAGTTTGAGAATGTGGGGATGTCTAAAAATGCTATATTAACTAGTTGAATTTTTTTTTTTTTTTTCATCTGGTAAAAAGCAGTTGTCTACAGAATCTGAGATTTCGAATCTAACCAATTCCTGTTTGAGCAACCCAAACCACTACAACTTTCATCCTCCATTGCAAATTGAACAATAAAAGTAAACAATCATATTTTTGATAGACAATTGGTCTTTAAAACGCAGCAGCACTGCAGCAAAAGTTTTGTTTTCTTTGGTAAGAAAAGTTAACTCTTAGTAAAATGCTTTGATTGACTTTAATCCTGAATATTTGTCTTGTTTTCTTATCTTTCTCCTAAATCTTTTTTGTCAAAAATACTATTATTAGCCAATACTTTTTCTTATATTTAAAACGAGAAAAAAAAAATCTCCCATGAAATTGAACATTTCCCAAATTATATTTGCATATTATCTGAACTCAAAATCATGCGGCTTTTTTATTTTTTTTTCTTCTAAAGTATGCATTACTTCTAGCTAAAGTTAATACATAACCCTAAAGGTATTACTTCTTAACCAGATTTTTAAACGAGTTAAAAAAATAACCAGACTTTTTCAATTTGATAAAAGTTCCATTAGAGCATATTTATTATGGGGTGGTCGAACATTCTGGCATTAGATAGATAATTCAATGTTGAATTTAAAAGAAATAAATAAAAATACAAAACTCACCAAGATCCCCCCCTGACCACCGCCACCCAACATACTCTTTAAATATCGGCATAAAAGCAGACTGACTGGCTGGCATTCCTCCTCTTTATGCTATGAACTCCAAGCTAAGTCGAATTCTACGGTCCCAAAAGCTAAGGAACTTTTCTGTTCGTAACTTTTGCAGCCTACTAATCTAAAAACACTAACATGTTTACTTTTTTATTTTTTCTCTTTTTCCTTTTCACAGGTTTGACTTTAATCCTGAATATTTGTCTTGTTTTCTTATCTTTCTCCTAAATCTTTTTTCTCAAAAATACTATTATTAACCAATACTTTTTCTTATATTTAAAACAAGAAAAAAAAAGAAGTCTCCCATGAAATCGAACATTTCCCAAATTATATTTGCATATTATCTGAACTCAAAAACATGCGGCTTTTTTTTTTTCTATTTTTTTTCTTTTCCTAAAGTATGCATTACTTCTTGCTAAAGTTAATACATAACCCTAAAGGTATTACTTCTTAACCAGATTTTTAAACGAGTTAAAAAATAACCAGACTTTTTCAATTTGATAAAAGTTCCATTATAGCATATTCATTATGGAGTGGAGCTGGAACGGTTTAACATCCCAGCTCGACCTAGATAAAGGCAAAAAGTATCCATGCATTAACATGGGTGGGGGGAGACTATCTTCAAGTACTATGCTATCCTAAACCGAGAATGGGGCAACAGACTTATATTAAGTAGAAATTAATAAGTCCTTCTCACCTTTTTTTTTTATTTTATTTATTTATTTATTTTTTTTCTCAATGGACAGTAGATAATGCATGTGGATGTGTTATCGGCAGCTCCAGTAACTCTTACTTCTCTTTTTTTGTCCTTCAGTCCTCATTTCCAATGAATGATTTTTCTGACAAAGGGTGAAGTAAAAGCTGCTTTCTAGGTCGGTAGTACTTTGTAAAGAGTAGCCTGAGATATCGAAAAATTTCTGTTTCTATGTCTATCCTTGTGGTCATGTCACTAGTAAGGGTGCTGGAGGTAAACATTTCATCTGGGCTGACGTTACCCGCCTGATAGTCAGGGACCAGAACCTTGGATTAACCACTAAGGAGGCTGTCCTATCAACAGGTGCAAAGTACCGGGGCTGCTGTATTGCCATTTGATGAATGGATTCTGGACCATACAGTAGTTTCTGGTAGGGCCTCTCGATGCCATACTAGTGGGTAATTGTTACGGCTTTACCTTATCATGTGCTACAAAAAAAAAAAAAGAAAAACATTTTCTTGTCTTCTTCTCTCTTATTTTCCCTCTCTGTCCTGCTCCAACCAAGTCTACCGACCT
Organism: Euprymna scolopes; assembly: GCF_053919585.1. Classification (NCBI taxonomy): domain Eukaryota; kingdom Metazoa; phylum Mollusca; class Cephalopoda; order Sepiida; family Sepiolidae; genus Euprymna; species Euprymna scolopes. The sequence goes on along the minus strand of NC_136489.1, from coordinate 160,895,764 downwards.
GCTCCACAAACCCCAAAACCTCAACAATTATGACAAATTTCCAAAAAAGAAACACGAATAAACCTAGAACCCCATCCTCCAACGTAGACCCCTATTACCATGTCTCCTTCTCCAACATCAGGGGTCTACATTCCAACCTTCCAGAGGTTGAAACACAATTACAGGAGACGAAACCGGACATATTCTTTCTAAGTGAAACTGGCATAGGGCCAACCACTTCTCTAGACGAATTCATAATTAAAGGATACTCTAACTTAACATCTAAATCTGAACCCCAAGATCGCCATGGGCATGGAATATGTGCCTACATCAAAGATGGCTTTCCATGTGGTAGGGATATCTCCAGAGAAGACCTTAATTTACCTTATATGTGCTTCTGGGTTGCACTAGCTTATACCACTGCATTTATATTTGCCCTCTATCGCCCCCACAACAGTGGGGTTACTATCTTTAAGAGCATATCTGAGAAAATTGACCACATCCTGTCTGCTCATCCTTTGGCTAACATTCACATTTGCGGTGACTTCAATGTCCACAATGTGGAATGGCTGACCCACTCAAATAAAACCGATCACGAGGGGAGGTTTTGTCATGATTTTGCCATTGCCTATGACCTTACTCAGATTGTTCACGAACCCACCCGTGTGCACAATACTACCGGTCAATATGCAAGCCTTCTAGACCTTTTCCTTACAACTTCCCCTGAGCTGTGTTCATGTTCCGTTCTATCTCCTCTGGGATCCTCTGAGCACTCTGTTGTAGCAGTTAAGATAAAAATGAAATGTAATAAGTCTTCAGACGTACCTCTCCACCGTACTGTATATCGATACTCTATGGCTGACTGGGATAGCTTCCATACATTCATATCTGACCTACTTCTGCATTCCATGTTTAAAAAGGATGTGTCCTCTATAGAATCAGACCTGACTGAATGGTTACTTGTAGGTATAGACCGATTCATACCATCCAAAAAATTCCAACAAAAACCTAACAGCCAGCCATGGTTCTCCCCTGAATGTGCTGCTGCCATCACGCACAGAAATCACTTTTTCCATAGCTATCAACGTAATAGATGTACTGAGACTAAAGCTGCTTTCAGGACTGCCAGCAACCACTGTAAAAGAGTAATAAAACATGCAAGAGAGCTATATGCTCAGTCTGTTAAATCCAAAGTAGCTGAGCAGCGGCTTGGTTCCCACCAGTTCTGGCAAATAGCAAACAGGATCCTGAACAGAAGCGTGCGTTCTATCCCAACTATCATCAATGGACTTGAGGTCATCTCGTCAGCATCAGACAAGACCAAACTCTTTGCCAAGAACTTTGCAGCTAATTCTACCCTATGCGACAATGGCCATCAACTCCCTGTATTTCCTCCTATAACAGACAACACACTATGCAACATACAAATATCTGTGCGTGAGGTCGCCAAGCTAATCAAGAACCTTGATTCCAGTAAAGCAACTGGCTCTGATGGCATTCCAGTTATAGTGCTGAAAAAGCTTCAACCAGAACTTGCCCCCATACTTACAAAACTGTTTAAAAATTGCATTAAGGAGAAGTGCTTTCCAACACCCTGGAAAACCTCATCAGTATGCCCTGTATTTAAGAATTCAGGTAAAAAGTCATCTCCCTCTCAATACAGACCAATAAGTCTCCTGTGTGTCATGAGTAAGTTGCTGGAATCCATATTAAATAAAGAAGTAGTCAACCACTTCAGCAGAAATAACCTTCTTAGTGACATGCAATATGGTTTCCACTCTGCAAGATCTACAGCAGATGTGCTAACGGTTATATCACATAGGATTAGTGAATCTCTTGACAAAGGCTTCCTTTCCAGGGCAATTGCTCTTGACATATCGAAGGCCTTCGATAAGGTATGGCATAAGGGCCTACTTCACAAGATTTCCAGCTACGATATTACTGGAAATGTTTTCTCAATAATTAAATCATTTCTCCCTGATAGGTTCATAAGAGTAGTGGTTGATGGGCAGAAATCAGAGGCCCACAGTATTAATGCTGGAGTCCCCCAGGGGTCCATCCTGGGCCCAACTTTCTTCCTTTCTGATCTACATCAATGATCTCCCAAAACACATACTTAAATCATTCGTTGACATCTATGCTGATGACACAACCATCTATGGCAACACATCAAAGGCTGTAAATGACAAAGTTCTCTCTAATTCTCTCTCCTCTGATCTTGAGCGTCCAAAACCAAGCTTCTATCTTTACATCAACAACGCTCTGATCCCCATCTGGCATCAATTGAAATGGATGGCTCTCATCTTGGGGAGGCTCCATGTTTTGACAAGCTTCTTGGTTTGACCTTTACTCCTGATCTGAAATGGAACACATAAATCAAATCTGTTGCCAGGGACGCTGGGAAAATGGTGAGATCTTTCTACTGCTCCAGAAGATATCTCAATACTGATGCAATTCTCTATCTGTATAAAAGCCAAGTACGTCCAAGAATGGAGTACTGCTGCCACATCTGGGCAGGAGCTGCTAAAAACAGCTTATCCTGCCTTGACAGAGTACAAAATAGACTTTGTGGTTTGGTGGGGGATGCGATTTTCTCTTCCCTGCAGCCTCTCTCCCACAGAAGACATTGTGAGCCTGTCTTTGTTTTATCGTTATTTCCATGACAAGTGCTCATCTGAGCTTCAATCTCTCGTCCCCCCTTGCCAATCTTTCACGAGAAACACCCGTCTGGCTGAAACTACTGTCAATAATTTTCCCCACTCTTTATCTGTGCCTAAATCCAAACGTAGATTCCATGAGCAGAGCTTCTTTCTCAGAAGTGCACGATTGTGGAACTCTCTTCCGTTCGCCCGTTTCCCACCTGACTATAACTTGGATGTCTTCAAATCCAACATAAACAAATTCCTGACAAACCACCCCCTTAAGTAAGACACTCTATCAAATCTCCAATACTAATGATTACTACAATACTATCTTATTGATTACTGTACACGCAATAACCCTTATCCCTGAGTGGCCTCCGGGCCTTGATAAGTGGTGACCGCCATGTAAAAAAAAAAAAAAAAATGCTGTTTTAGCACACAAAAAAGAATGATAAAAAGAGAAAATGTTGATAACTACTTTATTAATTAGTGGAACAAGAACAAGACGCATTTACAAATACAGGGGGGAATTGTTGCCACCATATACCAAAACAGTAATTAATTTAAAAAAAAAAAAAAAACTACAAGAAGTATTACTGATAGCAGATTAAAATTTATGGGCAAAACTTGCTTAAATGTTTCTTTTAACGAAAAAGAAAAAAGAATTTATGTAATCTGAAATTCACTGAATTTACTGAGAACAAATTGAATGGAAGAATTCGATTTATTTACCATTGCAATAATTAAAACCATCTATTTCATTGCAGAAATTATGAAATCATCGCAGAAATTATGAAATCATCGCAGAAATTATGAAATCATTGCAGAAATTATGAAATTCAGACAAGCTAAAAGAAAAAAAAAGGAGTTAAAAAAAAAAATTTCAGAAATATTTTTTTCAGAAAGATTTGGATTTTGTCTGAAAGCTAAGGCAAAATTCAAGATGAAAAAAAAATGTAATACAAGTTTTCTGACCTTACCCTATGCATTGGTAAAAATCATTGAAAAAATCTAGAATGATTAGAAAAGTCTTAGGCCTGGCTCCAATTAGTAGCCCCTTATGTCCAATTATCGGTAAAGTACTTCTTTCTCACATGTGTGTCTACTTTTGAATGCAATCTCAAACATTCCAGAATAATATACATTACCATATTTATTTTATTTGGTAAAGATTTACAAGTTTATTTAATCTTTTTTATGATTATTTTTTAATCAGCACAGGTTTGAGTTAATCAATGTAATAATGCAATTTACAATGTATCAATTACTGGATTCAAAGAAAATAAATTTAAAAACAAAAAAAAAACAAAGGGTTATTCTTTCCAGGATTCATTTCGATAACAAAGGACAACTGATAAACAAACCATTGAAAAAACAAAACACAAAAAAAGATTAAGCAAACCTAATATTTATTTACAAAAATGATAAATATACAAATCCAGCTTGGAATGATAAAATTGTTGCCCTAGAACAGACTACATGATTCCATTTCCGTTTGATGAAAACCGGTTTTCGTTTTTTGTTGCAGTACTAGTTGGTCAATTGTGTATGAATCCCAAAAGTGATAACAGCCTTTTATCATGTCTGAAAGTGACACAATATTCAACAAGCGAGATCGGTGATGCGCCGCTCTACAACTCGTGCTCTCTACTGATCCAAGTTATGACAACAGGACCATTGCCAGCACCCTCAAAATGCAAATCTGGACAGTTCAACATTTGAGAGCATGCCCAGAGTTATGAATGGGACTATGACAAGAGAATATTCTTATCATTGCTTTAACTCTCGAGTATATATACGACACAGAAACAGTTAATCAATCGAGAAACACATCATCCTATCTAGAAACATATAAGATATTAACTGATATATACTTGAGAGTGAAAATAATGAAAAGAATATTCCCTTGTCATAGCCCTAATGATGAAAACAAAGTTTGCGGGCACGGTTATGGTCATTGGTGTGGTTTTCAAGTGAGGGCCACATTTTGGTGCAAAGTCGAATGACAAACAAGGTTCAAAACATCTCTATCCATAAGTAAATGAAGGTCGATTTAGTGTGGAAAAATCTTGAAAGGGAAGCACTAGATAAAAGTAATTACACAAGCTCAGAATTGGTGGATCAGATCCTGAAAATGATTGAGAAAATAATTGAGCAGCAAATAAGAAATCAAATAAACATAGATGAAAAGCAGTTTGGTTTTATGCCTGGGCAAAGTACCACTGGTGCTATATATATATATATATATATTAAATTTATTTATACAAACATTAATGGCTACATATGTGCATACATGTTTCTGTAATCACCCGCGTTGGGGGATTACGTCTTCAGGCCAAGAATTACCATCGAAACTGATATTTCAACCAAATACATTTTCCTATTTCGTTTGTCAAGTTAGAATGTAACCTGGGTGGGAGTCATAAAACGGTGAGAGGACAAGTGAGGTCTTTGAAGATAATAAACATCTTTTTCATTTCCCTTTCCCCTTATCCAACCCATCTTTTGGTTTTTATGGCATAAGGTACTTAAGAATTTAGTTTTTTTGTCTTGGAGTCTGTAAATTAAGAACATTTGCTATGGTCACTGAGTACTGACCGGTGTCTTTCAATCTAAATCCATCCACACACATACATGCAACACACACACACACAACACACACAGACACACCCACACACTCACGTTAATACATATATTCAAAAGCGAATATATGCTGTTCGTTTTATTTTACTCACACACACGTTCTGAAACTAGGCAATAAGTATAAATTAAAATAAGGTGAATAAAACAAAAACAAAAAAATAAATAAAAATAAAAATAAAAAACAAATAAACAAACAAAATAAGAATAAACATAAAACACAAAAGTTATCTAAACCCCACATGTACATATATATATTAATATATTAATATACTTATAAATGCCTACACTTTGCTACACCGTGCATATATACACAGACACACACACATACAGACATACATAGACATATAATGGCATTTTTCTTACTTCAGTAGCGTGGTAACCCCTTCATATAGGAAATAGCATGCCACTACACTCCAGACGGGTGTATATATATATATATATATATATATATATATATATATATATATAACATACATACAAACAACATTCGGACACCCATACATTCTTGTAATCTACATTGCTACAACAATCATATACGAGACAGCCTATTTTAATAGTTCAGAAATATATATGCACATACATATATATATATACATACATGCACATATACAAATACATCCATATACAAACATACACACAGATATATAGATACACACATATATATATATACACAATCATATATGCATACATAAATACACTTATACATACATACTCACACAAAATACAGACATATATGTTTATATATGTACCCTGCCACCAAATGATACATCTAAAGTAGAAACAGACATGAATTAATTTACTACATAAATTCCCTTTTTCTATCAAACTCCACACGTATAGTTATATTTCATGGCCCCACCCACTTGTTACATTTTCCTAAGTTGTAGGTTTTTTTACTACGTAAAAATTTATACTACGTAAAAATTTTTATAGTGAATTCAGCATGAAGTTCATAGGCCTATCTTCATATTAAGCAAGCACTCTTTCGATGGCTAGGCAGATATACATAAGATGTATAACGATACAATAATAATATATAATAACATATGACAGAAATCAGAGTATTTAGGTTATACAAACTGAGTATACAAGCTTATATATTGTAGTACTTACCTTCATCTTTATTTATTCACCCTAATTTCTTTATTCCCTTTTCTTTCATTCACCCTTCATTCCTTACTTTCTTTCATCTATTTATTCATTTATCCTTTTTTTTTTATATATATATATATTTTATATATATATATATATACGTTTTATTTTTTGTTACCGTATCTTTCTGTTAAGTTACATTATTGTTTTGGCTACACGGCCGTTTTTTTTTGGCCGTCTGTAGCGTCCTCAGACTTTTACAGAAATGTTCGCTATTTTGGGATGAAAGAGTGGAAGAGTGAATGAGGTCAGAGGGGGGTTGCGAGGAGGGCGGGAGAGGAAGAGAACAAGGAGGGAAGTTGGGGAGGGGGCGTTTGGTATGTCGATAATGTTTTAGTTTTGGGGTTTAAGGAACTTGTGGGGAAGGGTCTGGGAAGTTCATTTCTGGTGTGGCTGAGGGCATAGGGATACATGAGGGGAAGGGGAATATGTGGGGGTGGGAGGAGGGGGTTACTTTAAAATTCGAGTCTTATATATATACATATATAAAATCCTGTAAAAGAACTATGTTGGTAAAAAGAAGAACCCGCACCTTACATTTGTGGATCTGGAGAAAGTTTTGGAGTTCCAAGAGAAGCTGTCTAATGAACTTTGTGTAAATGAGTGGTTGTTGAAGGTTGTTCAAACCATGTTCAAAAATGTTCAAAGTCCTGCTTTTTTTGTTTTCATTTCAAACAAGTCACAGTGTCACTTTGATATATAGGCTACTATCTGGGATATAATTTGCAGAGATACTATATAGGGAGTTTAAGCAGCAAGATGTCTGTTTACATTACATTTGAACTTCTGCATGGCAGTACAGTCAGGGAAGAATTTGTGTAGGGGTGGGATTTTACTGCTTGCCAGGGATATTTATGCCAAGTGGGGTATAAGAGTTTGTAGTTCGTCGGAGCACCTACCATTAAAATACTTGTAAAATAGGCAGAGGGATGCAACATTTCATCGATGACCTATTAGGTTGTTGACTCTCTTTTGAACCCTGTCCAAGAATGAGAGACTAGTAGCAGATGCACCAGTCCAAGTGAATGTTAAAGCGGGAGTACATCAAGATTATGTGCTGAGCCTATGGCTTTTCATTTGTGTCTTAATGGAATTTTGTATGGGTGTGAACATGCATCTGTGTGCATTCATTGCACAGGTCATGATCATCTGCTCATTGTGCTGATCTGAAGATGACGTTTAATTCTGACACCAGTTACAGTATTAATCAAAAGTGTTGTATTTTCTGTTCTCTCTCTAACAATTTATCTGTATATCGCTCTCGTGTGTATAATCATATTTGTTGCACTTCTCTGAATATGCTTGTTGCTAAATAAATATATATGTTACATAAGAAGGGCTGTCCCCTTCTCATGTGAGTAAGAAGGCAGACTAGATAAGTGAAAATGGTATTAGGAAAAGGCTAGAATCGAACCCTGTAGGCAAGTGTTAAAAGATAATGGATGAATTGAAATCCTGGGAATGCAGCCGATTGTTAATTCTTTTAGAAATAACTAAATATTAATTTATGTCAGTTTAAAGAATGGACAATGCGTGTTTATAAATAATGATTAAAAATAGGTTAGATATTGAACAATTAAAATTGGGAATTCTTTGTTTGCCAAAAGTATGTTTGGACAAACATATGTAAAATCCATGTGAAAATTATTCACGTGAAAGAGCTATAGTCTGACGTCATAAACAAAGGATATCCTCAATAAATTGAGATGGGGTTTGAAGTTAGAGGAGATAATCAATAGCCACACTCACAGCCAGAGAGAGAGAGAGGGGATCAGAGAGTGAAACTGATGCACTTAGAAGCGAAGGGTGGAAGAGAGACCATGTAGTTATACAAGTTTGAATTCCTGACATCATCAATCGGCCGACAGATAAATGAAGAAATCATCTATATTTTGTAACTGTTTGTCTTTGTGTCGTCATTACAACTGAAAGGTAAATGCATTTTGTATATTCATCTATAGACAAACTCTTGTATAACTGCCCTCTCAAGTAATGTGTCCCCCTCCTCTGTGTTAACAAGAACTGTATAAATGAATTCGCATCTCTCTCAGGTCTGTTATAAATGTCTCCCATCATCGTCGTTATCCCTGTTCTGAGTCTCTGTTATATATTGTCTCCAATATGAACCCCTGCAACACAACATACACATTCTAGCTTGTTCCAGCCATTTTCTTAACAAAACTGTTTTTTATTTAATTTTATTTTGCCTGCAGTGATTGCCGGACGAATCGAGCAAGGGTGAAACACATCTTTTTCAAGTGTAGAAATCGAATTCCGGGTGTTAAAACCCCAAGCCAGATATATTTCCCATTTCTTGGGTGGTCCCTTTTCTCTTAGTTAAATAAATGTGATAGACATAGAGAGGAGCTACCTCAGAAACAGGCGAGAATCTGGCTCGGCAGCAGGCTGAAAGACCGAAAAAGAAAAAAAAAAGAGGCCCAAGATGGCGGCTGTTGTCTTTTAAAGCCTAGCAGTCTCGTGTGGTATATGCAAATTGGGTGTGCCCGAAACATTTATAAAAGGCGAGTCGCTGGATGGAATGGAAGAAGCGTTTAAGACGTGCGAATAGAGAATGTCGACGTGTATCTCGTGTTGTGAACAACGAACTCTACTCGACTCAACTTGTCACTAGCGAAACATTTCTCTGAGAGTATATTAAAAATGAAAAAAGAATACAGATTTCTATGAGTCGTTCTGTTTATAATTGTTTATTTTTTGAAAAAAAAACTTACCGCCATTGAATTATAAGTGGTTTGCCATACTTATAGGTAAATCTGCACTATTCAAATTTTGATATATCGTTTAATTTAGACGTGAAAAAAAAACAATTGGGACGTTGAAAACGTACACAGTAAAACAATACGTTGTAAAATGCACTTATGGTTGTCAAAAAGTTTTGTTGCTTTGCATTAGACAAAGACTTCTGTTATTTGCATGCAAATATGCAATCTACTAACATGCATTTATGGATTGTCTGATAAAAATGCTTATGATTTAGTACTTGCCTGTGAAATAATTTATTTTAAACACATAGGTTGTCAGTAATGAAGGGCCAAACACAACGTAGCTTAATTAATAAACTAGCATGGACCCCCAGCTTTGCCCGAGTTGACATGAAGTTCAGTTTGGATACACCTACTATACTAAGGATATTAAGCACTTTCATTGATACCCCCCACAACAATTTCAAAAATGAAAGAACGGATAAAAACACAAAAATGTAATCGCCCCCCCCCTCTCAAAGTATGTGACAACCTCCCCACCAGATATTTCGGCAGAAGGGATATGAACAGAAGCAGCTATTCTCCGGATCCCGTGCACTGGAACCCACCCGATCTCACTAAAAATAAAAATAAATGAATCGAAACAACTTTTCTTTCAATCAAAATAGCAGCGAGTTCCTATTCGACCAAAAAAAAAAAAAAATGAGCTGTGGTAGCCAGGCTCGAACATGGAACACAAAAGAGTAAAAGAAGGAGGAAAAGTTATGGGCAAACACGTTTGCCAACACAGCCACCAGTGTTTCTGATGTCATTACGTTGCAAAAAAGGTTTCTAAACATAGTTTTAGTTAATTACACATGTGTAACTTGTGAAAAAAGCGAGGCAAAAAAATGACTCCCTCTTCCAAAAAGTGTCCCAATTGAATTATTTTTTTATAATTTTCATATATTATGCATCCGAGGAATTGCTCTTTCAGATGGTACCATCTTCGACCCAGTTGGATGCGACTGACAAAAGTATGTAGCAGACATAAAAAACACACATACACACACAGACATCTTTCCCTTATATAATAGACTAGCATGGATACCCAGCATTGCTCAGGTGGACATGAAATTTGGTTTGGACAGAGCTACTATAGTTAAGATATTAGGCAACCCCCAGAAAAGAATGGAAGAAGTTTCGGCAGCCTGTGTGTTGGAAGCCCCCTAATCAATCAAAACAACTTTTCTTTGAATCAAAATAGCAGCAAGTGTCCGAGACCACAAAAACCAAAATTAGCCGCAGTGGGCAAGCTCCAAACTGAAACACATAAGAGGAAAAGAAGGGACAAAAGCTAACACGCTCACTGTCAGGGCAACGATGACTTAACACGTCACGACCCTTCAAAATAATGTTTTTTAAACATACATTCAGTTTGCTACGCGTATGTTACTTGCAAAAATCTCAACGCAAAAAGTGACCCCTCCTTGCAAGAAATGGTCCAGTTGACCACCACAGAAAATTAATCTTTTTTTTTAATTTTCAGATATTATGTGCCTAAGGGATCTGTCTTTCAGATGGTACTAGTTTTGACCAAGTCCAATGTGGCTGACAAAAATTTTAGTGAGATATAGAAAGATACATACATTTGCATACACACACACACTAATGGACAGGTGCAATTTATATAATAGACTAGCGGGGTGCCCAGCGTTGCCTGAGTGTTTTGGAGGTGTAAAAGAAAAAAAAGTTTTTGTAGGAAGGTAGGCTCGAACCTGGAACCTTGAGGCGAATAGCCTGATAACTTACCATGACCCTACGAGGGCAGGGAATCGAGAATGGCTGAAATTAAACGTTTATAAAAGCGGGTGGTTAAACAAACGTCAACGTGTGGTTTTCTAGATCAAAGATCACACCATAGTAGTGGAAAAATGAAATCACAGCATGAATTTTGTAATATAAAAGATATTTAAACTAATTTAATATTTAAACTAATTCAATATTTAAACTAATTCAAGTTCTGACGTCATTTGTGCATGCATAGAAGCTATCTTGTCATGAAGGAACAGGTTTTGGGCACCCCTCACTGTACAAAACTGGCCAGTTTAGGGTGAAGGAATTAATGTTTTTGGCTAATTTTTTGATATTTGTCATCCAAGATGTCAAGCTTCAAAATGATACCGATCTTGTGAAAATCTGGTTATTCACAAAAGACAATTCCTATCTATTTCATCGCTTACATATTATAACCGTTAGTGAAAGATCATGCTAAACACTGCTATTTTACTATGGAATGTCATGTTCATTATCAAATTACATTGCTGTGCTTGTTATAAATAACAAACTTCATACAGACAGAAACCAGTCATATAAAGTTAATAATCCTAATAACTTAACACCTGAATGTTCTTAACATAGCTATTACTTTTGTTTGCCCTTAAATAAAAAGGTGATTGCCTTTTATATATATATATATATATATATATATATATATATATATATATATATATATATCAACACGTGAGACAGCCTTTCAAACTGAAGGTCCCACTACACAATTTTAACAATGACAGTTGATTGCTTATATTACTTGTTTTGATCGGACTATTGTTCTCAAGTTGAGTGTTATTTGTTCAATGTTTTGGTCAATTAAGCCTTCGACCTTCATCAGGCATGTTGGTCGCCATCTTGGAAAAGAAAGGAGAAAAGTTACTGGCTCTGTAGATGATTTCATATTCTTGGAGTTGTTTTGCAAAGATGGCGACCAGCATGCCTGACGAAGGTTGGCGGCTACACTGTAATGAAAAAACTATTAGTTAAGTTAAAGACTTGGAGGAATGCTATGGAAAGTAAAAGTCTGAGAGTGAATCTTATGACGACACAAGTAATGATTTGTGGTTGCAATGATGGAAAGCTCCCAACAAAAAAGAAATCTCCCTGCTCAGTTTACGGAGAGTCGTGTTGTAAATTTTTGTGGTAAACATTGGGAACTGAAGAAGCGCAATGAAATTACTGGATATGCTGAGAGTTTCCCCCACTCTTTGTCTATACCTGGACCTGGATGTGGATTCCATGAGTGGTGCTTCTTTCTTGGAGCTGCACGTCTGTGGAACTGTCTTCTGTTTGCCTGCTTTCTGGCTGACTACAGTGTGGTCATTTTCAAATCCAGTGTGGACAAGTTCTTGATGAGCTGTTCCCCTTGGGTGGTCCAGTTTGCCAGGTTTACACTACTGACGATTGCTGTGGTGTTGTCCCATTCACTATTGTACATTCTTTAATCCTTATCCTCAAGTGGCCACTGGGCCTTGATAAGTGGTGACTCCTATGTAAAAATGATGGATATGGATAAAGTATATATGGATGGCAAAGCTATTGAGGTTTTCAAGAAGTTTTGTTACCTTGAATCATAAGGTGGAGTAGGTGGTCGTGTCATTACAAGAGTTAGGGGTGAATGGCTTAATTTCAAGGAACTTTCGCCATTACTAACTAGCAGAGCATTACCGTTGTTGACCATGCTAAGAATGCATGCAGTGTAATGATGTATGGAAGTGAGACTGGGTCAGTGAAGGTTGAATAAGGATTGAATATTCAATCTGCAGAAAACTGTCACAGAACTAATTGTTAATTAATGCTTTTATCCAATGTACCACTTCTACAAAAGTAATAACTACCAGAATAAGAACAGTCTACCCCCCCCCCACCGTGGATTAAATAAAGAGTTAAGTCAGAATTTCTGTTTAGGTTTCTGAGTTTGAAATAAAGATACCCAAGTTTGAAAAGATGCACTTGAATAGATTGGAGGTTACATCGGTCAGAATGTTGTGAAAATAACAAAATGGGAATAGCAATAAAAGATATCCTCTTTTATCCATTTATTTATTGTGGACTATTATCCTCATCTTCTAGTTGTTTTTTCATGATGTTTCGGCCAACTATTCCTCTGGTCTTCGTCAGGTGGTTAACCGCGACGGGATAGGAACATTGAATCTTTATGGTTCCAGGTGAGCATTGTCTGAAGATAGCGGTTTCAATCCTACCGAAAGCTGGCCAGAGGCTTAGTTGGCCAAAACGTGGTGAGACAACAACAACTATGGAAGGCAGTAATTACTGAGGATACAGTTACAAGACTCAGCATTCTTATCCCATCATGAAAGCCAGAGGAATAGTTGGCCGAAACGTTGCGGAACAATAACTATAAGATGAGGATAATAGTCCGCAATAAATAAATGGAAAAATTTATTATTCTTATTCTTCTATTTATTATTGGGCTGGTGCATCTGCTACTAGTCTCTCGCTCCTGGACAGGGTTCAAAAGAGAGTCGCCAACCTGATAGGTCCTGAACTGTCATCTAAATTAGTTGTAATATCGACGAAATGTTGCATCCCTCTGTCTGTTCTACAAGTATTTTAAATGGTGGATACTCCAAGCTCTTGTATCCCCTCAACGTAAATACCCTCGACAAACCTGACAAGCAGCAAAGTTCCACCCCTACACAGTAGATATCCCTAGATGTAAGAAAGATTTCTACCCTAATAGTTTCTTTCACAGAACTGCTAGATTTGGAACGTGGTTAACCTGACGAAGGCCAGAGGAATAGTTGACCGAAACGTCATAAAAAAACAACTAAAGATAAGAATAATAGTCTGCAATAAATAAATGGATGAATAAAATAAAAAACTCATCTAAAAAAGAATTCCAATTAAATTATCAATCCTCGTCTAAAAAATTTCAAAACATAATCTTTATAAGAATCTTGGTCGGTCAGTCATTTAATCTGTGATGCTTAGATTCGAAATAGCACTTTCAGAAGCATTCAATTGCCTCTATTTTTGCCACACAGAAATAGAGAATGTGAACCACTTTAGAAGAAAACAACATACTGAAGATGGAGTATAGCTCCGAAATATATTAATGTTATAAATTTCAAACAAGTAAAATATTTGTTTATTTTTCTAATATTACGTTGTGATTTGGCTTTCAAGCGCATCTGATGCGTTTTTTTTTTTTTAATTCAAATGCATTTCATTTGCACTTTTAAAAAATGCCGAGCCAGATTGTTATTTCTTTCCATTTTTTTTTTTTTTTTTGGGGGGGGGGTCCTTTGCGACGGTACTTAGACAACGTGTGGGTCCGAATGGTTAAAATGTAACGACACGTAAGGTTCGGCTGTGACACAATGGAGTGTGTAAAGACTTCCATTGGACCATCTGTAAAAAGTTGAATATCAATTATAACAGCAAGACCTGGGAACATATACCAGAAAGAACAGTTGGAAATAAGTTATACACCAGTAATGTGCAGAGAATCTTTTCAGAGCAGGTGCTTAAATGAAAAAAAGCAGTGTCTCGGTAGTCCACAGGCCTATAATATATCACTCTGAAAAGGGCACTTTTAAACAGGAATAAAAGGGCCAGGTGCTTGGGAACCTTAGCAACCCCTTCTGCACGTCCCTGTTATACACTATCCACTATGACTAAGCAATTCCTACAGCGATGTACATGTAAAACCTGACATACTGATATGGGACAAGAAGAAGAAAGAAGCCACCTTAGTAGAAGTTAGTGTTCGCAATGATATTGGCTTAAATAGAGCTGAGAGGGAGAATATAACAAAAAAATGAAAAGAAACTGGAATCTAAGGAAGATCTTCATTATTTCAGAAATTACAGGAACAACCAGACTCATAAAAAAGAATTTCAAAAGCTATCTGGCGAATATACCCAGTGAACCAAGTGCAAAAGAGATACAAACAATTGCACTTAAAGGGAGGGTTAGAATCTAAAAAAAGATCTCTGGGTTGGAATGTCTGAGATAGCGCGTGAATGTCTGGCGTCGAGTAGGATGCCCCATCTCCAACAAAAACAAATGATGATAAAATTAAAAAAAAAAACATGTGGCTATAACCATCCATAGGTCAGATTATCACACTTAAGATTTTTAAATGCACGTACAGATTGAATTTTTTTTTTTTTCACACAGTGGTCACCACTTATCAAGGCCCGGAAGCCACTCAGAGATAAGGGTTATTGCAAGTACATTACGTTAGTGTGGAGATTTGATGAAGTGTTTACTTAAGGAGGCGGTTCATTAGGAATTTGTTAACGTTGGACTTGAACACATCCAAGTTGTAGTCAGGTGGGAAGCAGGCAGACAGAACAGAGTTCCACAGGCATGCAGTTCTAAGAAAGAAGCTTTGTTCATGGAATCCACGTTTTGATTTAGGCACAGATAAAGAGTGGGGGAAATTTTTCACAGTGGATTCAGCTAGACGGGTGTTTTTCGTGAAAGATTGGCTAGGGGGGACTAGAGATTGGAGTTCAGACGAGCACCTGCCATGGAAATAGCGATAAAACAAGGAAAGGCTCGCAACGTCTCTTCTGTGGGAGAGAGGTTGCAAGGTAGAGAAGAGGGCATCCCCCACTAAGCCACGAAGTCTATTTTGTACTCTGTCAAGGCAGGATAGGCTATTTTTAGCAGCTCCTGCCTAGATATGGCAGCAGTATTCCATCCTTGTACGTACTTGGCTTTTATATAGATAGAGAATTGCATCAGTAGTGAGATATCTTCTGGAGCGGTAGAAGGATCCCACCATCTTTCCAGCGACCTTGGCAACAGACTTGATGTACGTGTTCGATTTCAGATCAGGAGGAAAGGTCAAACCCAGAAGCTTGTCAAAACACGGGGTCTCTCCCAGACGAAAGCCATCCATCACAATTGATGCCAGATGGGGATCAGAGCGTTGATGATGTAAAGATAGGAGTTTGGTTTTAGATGCATTAAAGGTAACCAGCCACGTCTTCCCCCACTGAACCACGCGCTCGAGATCAGAGGAGAGAGAATCAGAGAGAACTTTGTCATTTACAGCCTTTGATGTGTTGCCGTAGATGGTCGTGTCATCAGCATAGATGTCAACGAATGATTTAAGTATGTGTTTAGGGAGGTCATTGATAAAGAGAAAGAGAGTTTGGCCCAGGATTGAACCCTGAGGGACTCCAGCATTAATACTGCAGACCTCTGATTTTTGTCCATCGACCACTACTTTTATGAGCCTATCGGAAAGAAATGATTTAATGATTGAGAAAACATTTCCAGTAATACTGTAGCTGGAAATCTTGTGAAGTAGACTCTTATGCCATACCTTGTCGAAGGCTTTTGATATGTCAAGAGCAATTGCCCTAGAAAGGAAGCCTTTGTCAAGAGATTCACTAATCCTATGAGATATAACCGTCAGTACATCTGCGGTAGATCTTGCAGAGCGGAAACCATATTGTGTGTCACTAAGAAGGTTGTTTCTGCTGAGGTGGTTGACTATTTCTCTATTTAATATGGATTCCAGCAACTTACTCATAACACACAGGAGACTTATTGGTCTGTACTGAGAGGGAGATGACTTATCACCTGAATTCTTAAATACAGGGCAAACTGATGAGGTCTTCCAGGGAGTCGGAAAGCACTTCTCCTTAAGGCAGTGCTTAAACAGTTTCGTAAGTATGGGACCTCTGGTCCATTGATAATGGTTGGGATAGAACGCACACTTCTGTTCAGGATCCTATTTGTTATTTGCCAAGATTGGTGAGAACCAAGCCGCTGATCAGCTACCTTGGATTTAACAGACTGGGCATATAGCTCTCTTGCATTTTTTATTACTCTTTTACAGTGGCTGCTGGCAGTTCTGAAAGCAGCTTTAGTTTCAGTGCATCTATTACGTTGGTAGCTATGGAAAAAGTGATTTCTGTGTGCGATAGCAGCAGCATGTTCTGGGGAGAACCATGGCTGGCTGTTAGGTCTTTGTTGGAATTTTTTAGATGGTATGAATTGGTCTATGCCTACAATTAACCATTCGGTCAGATCTGATACTATAGAGGACACTTCCTTTTTAAACATGGAGTGCAGAGGTAAATCAGATATGAATGTACGGAAGCTATTTCATCCCAGGCTAATGTGTGCTGCCCGGCAGGGTCAGGATGAAAGAAGGTAAATGGTTTCAGATTTCGCCTTTTATATACTCTGTCATGTGATTGAGAGCTGGCTTGTGATTGGACAAGCCAGAGAGAAAATGGATTAATTCATACAGAAACCGAGATATGTGATTGCGATGGCTGTTTTTGTTTAATGGCATATCAACACTTTTCAGGTTATTTAATGCCGAATCCAAAGATTTTGAAGAAAAATTTTTTTATAGAATATATTTGTTGTTTTCAAGTCGGTTTCTATTTAACCCAGAGTTGGGACCCTAATAGGTACTACTACTCCGGGTCAGAGTGGACCTGGAAGCAATGGCAATTAAAGCCTTGAATTGTTTAAGAATATCCATTCTTATTTCTTCACTTTTCTTAAAAACGTATCCATAAAGCAACTTGCAAAGTTAATTCCAATGTGTCTGTAGCAACAAAGTTAATTCCAGCATGTCTGTAGCAGCTTCCTAAGTTAATTCCTTTGTGAATGTAGCAACAATAGTGTAGCAGTCGACACTCGCTACAAACACAGGCAGGAGCTACTTCTCACAACCTCAAAAGTTGAAATCCATTTTCTCTCTGGCTTGTCCAATCACAAGCCAGCTCTCAATCACGTGACAGAGTATATAAAAGGCGAAATCTGAAACCATTTACCCTCTTTCATCCTGACCCTGCCGGGCAGCACACATTAGCCTGGGGCGAAAGCCTCAGACTGAATGTGAGTACTACAAGCTATGACTCGCTTCAAACTCACATATATTTCCATGTACTGTAGCCAAAACGAACATTCTTTGGCATGCTAAATAACATACAACTTGCACTCACGCACAGCAACACGCAAACACACTGAAGACTTTGCCCTTTCTTACTCGTGTAATCGGCTTCCTTCTACTGACGGCTACTAGCTATAAACACGTGTGAACAAAACGATTTCTAATTAATATATTTAAAAGTGGAATCGAAACATTGCATTACCACTAGCTATAAACACGTGAACGGAACTGAACTGTTCTCTTCTTCAACAAGCCGGCATGATATTAATTCCATCTTTAATTTTTTTTATTTACTTTTCACCCCAAACAAGGCACAGTGCCACTTTGAAGCAGGGGGCTACTATCAGGGACTTAATTAGCGGGGTCATTATGAAGGGAGATGAGTAGAAAGATGTTTGTTAACATTACACTTGAACTTCTGCATATCATTGCAGTTGGGAAAGCAGAATCCCGGAAGGGAGTTCCAAATACCCGCAGTTCTGGGGAAGAAACTATTGGAGTAAAAGGCCTTCTTGCACCTAGGGATCTCTACTGTAAAGGGATGAGACTTAGTAGCTTGTCGGGTTTGTCGGGAGGTAGTCACGTCGAGGAGGTACAAGTGTTTGCAGTTCGTCAGAGCATTCACCATTAAAGTATTTCAAATACTTCAACCTACTAACCCGTTTCTCTCTTGCGCTCTTCCACTCACGCTACTAACGAAGATAACAAATAAAGTTTGTTTATTAAATGTTAAAATAAGAATTCTTTTTATTGTCTTCATTACAAACTAGAATAGTATTCCAACCTCCACAGAATACATCCAAGATTTTTGCACCCTCTTCATCGGATGATATAAACTTTGTCTGAACGTATGTCAAGCTGTCTCGACTAACAAGGTCACCGTGCCCTAATTGACCGTATGCGTTCCAACCACAAGTCAATAGTTTGTTGTCATCTGAAAAGAAAAGGAGATAAACATTCTTACATATTGAGTAGATGACAGATATTTTTAATAAACTGAAGAGAAATATTGAATACTAGCAGATCCCCACCCCGGCATTGCCCTGTCTTACAAAATACGCATAAATATTATATTTTAATTCATACAGAAACTGAGATATGTGATTGCGATGGTTGTTTTTGTTTAACAGCATATCAACACTTTTCAGGTTATTTAATGCCAAATCCAAAGATTTTGAAGAAAAATTTTTTAATAGAATATATTTGTTGTTTTCAAGTCGGTTTCTATTTAACCCATAGTTGGGACCCTAATAGGTACTATTACTCCGGGTCAGAGTGGACCTGGAAGCAATGGCAATTAAAGCCTTGAATTGTTTAAGAATATCCATTCTTATTTCTTCACTTTTCTCAAAAACGTATCCATTATTTAATGCCAAAGAAAAATTTTTTAATAGAATATATTTGTTGTTTTCAAGTCGGTTTCTATTTAACCCATAGTTGGGACCCTAACAGGTACTACTACTCCGGGTCAGAGTGGACCTGGGAGCAATGGCAATTAAAGGGTGGCTCCACACTCCCCAAAGCCCGCAAGTTGGAGCCTCACCACTGGATATAGTTTAAGGTCATATCCAGGACCATATGTGATTGCGAGTATTATATTTTTTTTCTAAACCGTTCACTTCTTGTAAGTAAAAAAAAAAAATGCTCAAGCTGAAATCGAAACAAAAACTAAAAACAGTGAGTCAAGTACGATAACCAGTGTGAGACGATCTTTAAAAAGTGTTTTCAAACCTACTTATTCTTAACATGAGAAATCTGTCATGAGAACGATCAACACATGCGCATTCGTGAAACGGTTAGCAAACAGATAAAAATCTGACGACCCGTCCAAAGTATCAATTTTTATCTCTTAGCAACACTTTTTGCCTGGTGAAAATGATTAAAAAGTTTTCCACTTGCCTGATTTCCTGAATACCCTATATACCAAATTTAAGTCTGTAGATCAAAAAATCGTTGAGTATATAGGTTGAGAAGTGTCCTCCCACCCACACACATTCTCACTTTTATAGATATAATGTAAACTGTCAGAATTTGCTGAAACGCTTAGCCAATGACATTCAAGTAAGCAGACAAGAAAAACAATTCAATCAATTTGTTGTCAACTTTAAGAAAGTTTCATTAAGCATGAATTTATCACAGCTAGGAGAAAAAACTATAATCACTGGGAAATGTAATAGAATTTTGCGAGAAAGAAAAGTTTATTGGCAAAAGTAGAAATTGGCAGACCTATGAGCATCCCTGAAAAAAAAGTGAGAAAAAGATGTGCATCTCTTAAGGCTAAAGAAAATTTACCCCTCCTTCCTTGTTAAAATTTACCAAACGCTCTCCGTCCATGTTAAAAATGAGTTTCTAAATAATGTTATTCTTTCAACATGGTGTCTCCTCTACATAAGTACCTGGTAAAAAATTTCATTAAAAAATTTCATTAAAAAGGGTTTCTAAATAATAACGTTGTTCTTTCAACATGGTATCTCATCTGTGTAAGTACTAGGTAAAAAATTTCATTAATTATATATATTTAAAGAAAATATAAAACAAAAAAAAATCTTTAATCTCCCAAAATACAATTTCTGATCCTTTTCTCTCTCCTCGTTTTATATACTCCTACTTACATTTGGACAAAAAAAAAATTAACAAAGATATCGAAAAAAAAAAAAACGTCTTTAACATTTGCTGTTAAAATTTTTTTTTTTTTTTTTTTTTTTGCTTTTTCATCTTATTATTTAAAAAAAAATATTTAAATAAATATTAATTCTGGAAAATTCTTAAGAGGTTAGTCATATTATCCACTAAAAAAAAATTGCATTTTTTTTTCTTTTTTTGTCTTCATTAAAACATTACATTTTGCTTTTTTTTTCTCTCATTTTTCATTTGCTAAGCATATCCTGGCAACTTACATTATCTGGCAAAAAACGCCTGTGAAACTTTGGCTTCAGTGCGTTAACTTAAATACATCTATATCTATCTGTCTATCTGGTCAGGCTCCTTTCCCTGACCAATGTAACTTTCTCTCTCTCCAGATTTCCCTATCTTCTATCAGCTGCCTCAGATCTTCAGGATCACTGTTGCCATTGTGTGCAATTTGCTGGCTGTATGTGGCTTTAGGTAATCCTATGCTCATGCGCTTGTGCTATGGAGTCCACAGCAATACATTTCTCACCAGCTCTTGCTTGCTCCTCTGGCATTGACCAGTAAATCGTAGACATCACTCTATCATGGTAGTAGATATGGTAGGTAGGTTACCATAAAGTTGCTTCTTCATGGGATGATCTTGCCAAGATATATTTAATGCTGTTCTTAGCATGCGGGTGTACATGCTGTCTTGCTTTCTTTCCAATCTTCGGTGCGTTTTCAGGTTGTAGCACTGTAAACAAGGACAGAATCCACCACTCTCTGAAGAAGTGCCTTTTCAGTTTGTCATTTAGCCATAGTTACTGATCGCAGCACACTGGATTTCACCTTAAATGAATCCACAGCTTATCCATGCGGATTTTGATATTTTTCTCCGTGGAACCTGTGTTGCTGGGCAGGTACATAAATTCAGTGACTTCTTTCAGTGTTGTCCCATCTTGAGCTTTGATCTCCCCCTCCGCATTGAAAGTCATAAACTTTGTCTTATCTGCATTAACGTAAAGACCAAGGTCACTTGCAAACTTTTCTAGCTTGTGTAACAGCATTTGCATAAGTACTGGAATATTGAAATATTTTAATTTTAGATGATATCTTTTCTAATTTTGTTTTTTATAAGAAGAAAATTGTTTCCATGTGAAAATTTTACCTGATATAATGGCTGTATGACGAGCACCGCAGGCGACTTTTATAACAACAACTTCCTTCTTCACTTCCGGAAGTGGTACTAAATGAGGTAATGCTTGAATTAACACAGGATCAATTCTTTCTAGGTTTTTATTTGCGGATGCTGAATAGTCACTTGATAAATTGGGACAGGGTAAACCAAGCTGACCACTTTCATTCCAACCCCATGTATAAATATCACCAATCTCTAAAGAAGAAGAAGAAATTAATGTTTTATTACACCAAAGTAAATAATAAAAATTTATCAATTCATAAAGTTGCAAAACAAAAAAAAAAGTTATAATAAGTGAAACCAAGTAATTTAGACTCATTCTTAAATTATGGGGTATAAATATTTGTAGATTATCCTTTTCTATCGAATCTGACACAACCGGATATCATATGCAAACTCAAGTAACCCTAAAACCCCCACCCCCACCCATGTCCTCAAATATTGGGAAATAAAAGAAAAAAAATAGGAAGGATTTATCAGTAGATAATGGATAGGAATTTGCTCACAAAGGAAAGCTGATGTGGTACAGTTATTAAGATAACAAGGTAAAGCAATTATTAAAATAACAAGGTAGGGTAGTTATTAAAATGACAAGGTAAAGCAATTATTAAAATAATAAGGTAGGGTAGTTATTAAAATAACAAGGTAAAGCAATTATTAAAATAACAAGGTAGGGTAGTTATTAAAATGACAAGGTAAAGCAATTATTAAAATAACAAGGTAAAGCAATTATTAAAATAACAAGGTAGGATAGTTATTAAAATGACAAGGTAAAGCAATTATTAAATAACAAGCTGGGGTAATTATTAAAATAACAAGAAGAGACAGCTATTAAAATGACCAGGTAGGGCAGTTATTAAATTAAGGTAGAGGAGTTATTAAAGTAATAAGGGATTATAATAATTAAAATGACAAGGTAGGGCATTTATTATAACAACAAGGGGAGACAGCTATTAAAATGACAAGGTGGAGTAGTTATTAAAATGTTAAAGTGGGACAGTTAATAAAATAACAAGATGGGGTAGTTATTAAATAATAAGGGGACAGCTAATAAAATGACAAGGTGGGGCAGTTATTAAAATAAAAAGGTGGGGCAGTTATTAAAATAAAAAGGTGGCAAAAAAGGGACTGAACAATAAAGATACATTAAGGATTGACAAGAGGTTTCAGAAGTTCAATTGAGTGTTGGGGATATTTGAACACGGATCTTGACTCAGAGCAAATGGGGAAATGAATTCATCAACGAACTGACAGACACATCCTATCTTCTAAACGATAATGTTCACATGTGAGCAGATGGGGAAATGAATTAATCAACTAACTAGCAGACACATCCTATCTCCTAAACGATAATGTTCACACGTGAATCTTATCGTTTAGAAGATAGTTTCCCACGATGGTGTTACACACTCATTCAGAGTTCAATTTATATTTACAAAAAGTGTCAGAGTTGGTGTAATCCTGTGTTTTCCTTTGGAATTGTGTTTTGTATTCAGGTTGGCTAATTGTCAAGCATGGCCATGTGGTGTGACACCATAAGAAATATCCTGTATACTTTCAGTTGTTTAGAAAATATTTACTTGGAACTTACAAGACCATTTTGGGGCTAAAGGTCTGCTGAAGGGGCCTTTCGACATCTGATCAGGTATAGTTTGTATCTGTTCTCTCTTCCTGGGAGAATATTAAATTACAATCTTATTTATTTTTTATCTACTAACTCAGCAGCCAGGCTACAGAAAGCATACTTCTCCCTACTGACAATGATGTCATATGGAATTTCAATTCCTGGGAGAACTACTTGTTGTAAGGGGTGTATTCCAAGTAATACATTTCTTTCTTTTTCTTCCTCAATGTGCCAATGTGTTTCAAAATGTCTGCCGCAAAGCAACGCACCACTACAATGCAAAGCAATGCATCCAAAAAAAAATCTTCCTCAACTCCTCCAAGTCACCTGCTTTATGGAGCCCAGCACACCTCATTTGCATGCATATAGCACGATTTTGTGAGATCGTCCGAGACCGTGTGTTAAAACCTCACAGACGCCATCTTGGATCTCTTTTTGTCCCAACCTGCAGGAAAAACAGACACGAGGGTGTTTGAAAGGTAGGCTGTTCCTATTTTCCCCATGCTACTCATGGTAGACAAGTTTGGCACCAAGAGGTATTAAAACCACAAATCAGCTAACGGGTCTATAGTGAAAATCCAGGAGAAGTTGGCATCAGAATTCATTGTCCCTGTCTCTGTGTATGGTAAGCAAAAATATGCCAGTAATGCAACCATGTCCCACCTTGTCATTTTAATAACTACTCCACCTTCTCATTGTAATAGCTATCCCACCTTGTCATTTTAATAGCTGTCTCCCCGTATTATTTTAATAACTAACCCACCTTGACATTCTAATAACTACCTCACCTTGTTATTTTAATAACCATCCCACCTTGTCATATGAATAGTTGTCTCCTTTTGTTATTTTAATAACTGACCCACCTTGACATTTTAATAACCACCCCACCTTGTCATTTTAATAACTACTTCACCTATCTATCCCATCTAGCTATCCCACCTTGTCATTTGAATAGTTGTCCCCCATTGTTATTTTAATAATACTTCAGTGCCATTCCTTTATGTTTTCTGGGTTAGACACTATGTAAATTAAAAAAAATGATGATGATGATGGAAAGAATTACTTTTTCTCTAAATGTTCACAGAGACATGAAATATTAAAGAGTGGTTGAATCAACATACAGTGAGAATGAGGTGAGAAAAGTACATAGACAGCTAAAACAGAAACAGGTGAGTTGCTAAATTAATTACAAATTACAACTAAGATGAATTAAAACTGAAATTTTATTTTCAAATATGACTCAAGCTTCTCAGAACTAAGGAATATTTTAGCATGTATTTTATGTGATTAAGATATGTAAGAAAAAAGCCTTAAGGAAACAAATGTATTATAACAGATACACACATTATTATAACACATTATTATAACACATTATTAGACAAAGACTAATCTCACCTGAAATGGCAGCAGAATGCCAATTCCCTGCAGCAATTCCAGTCATCTTGACGCCTTCTAATGCCTCGATTACTTGGGGAACATTTGAAATTTCTTCAGTTGTGCCAAGTCCTGTTTGGCCACGGCTTAAACAATAACAGAAGAAAAATAGAGGAGGAACTCTATTTAGTATTAAAAGTAATGCAATCAAGTTAATATATATATATATATATATATATATATATATATATATATATATATATATATATATATATATATTAATACGATAGCATATGTGTTATTTTGTGTGTCACACTTACATCATTTTTTCTCTTCTGAGTGACTGTTGTTTAATTGTTATGACTCTTCATTTCTTGTAATAAATAATTTTACCAAGAACTCTTCAAAAGTTTTGTTTTTTGTTTCCATTATAGCTGATGGCATTCAATTCATCTATTTTTTTAATGAGTAATTTTACCAATACTTTTTCAAAAGTTTTGGTAACGGTTTCGATTTTAACTGAAGGAACTCAAGTTATATATATATATATATATATATATATATATATATGAAAATTTTCCGGGGGGGGGGTACAGAATTTTATAATGGCTAAATACAGACCAAAAATCATAATGAATTTAAAAAAATAAAAAATGAAAATAAAGGTTATCTAACCAGGTTTCGTTCCTCACTTATCAAAGCTAAATCGAGGAAAATACGATTTAAAACAAAACAAAAAATCATGAATATGGCGGGGTAGGAAAAAAAAAACAAAAAAAAACGAAATAAACGGGGGGGGGGAATTGCATAGAGACTAAATTAAGTACTAGAAGATTTTCTTTTCCTATATAATAGGAATTACTTTGGATGTTTAATATAGAACTGAATGTTTTACATACCTACCAATTCCGTAGGTGAGAATGGATCCAAGTTCAGACAGCATCAAGACATGTTCAACCCCACAAGCAACAAGTTTTATTTTTGTTTTGCATGGGAGAGGTTTCCATGTAAAGCAGACGCATTCATCTTTCGGAGATTGATTGATTTCAATGGGAATTCCGTCTTCTGAAAAAAAAAAAATGCCAAACAATTTGAGACAGGTTTGAATGACTTGAGAAATAATTAAATTAATTTATTTTTGAAGAAATTTATTTGGATATTGAACTTAATGATTTTAACTAAATTTAACCCTGAATTCAATTTCTTATTTTTATAACTATACTAGTAGGCTGCCAGGCATAGCTTGGTCATAAAATATGCATAAATATTACTTTATTTTATACAGAAATTGAGATGTATGCTTGCAAGTATTATGTTTTTTCTAAACGGTTCACTTCTTGTAAGTATTAAAAAAATACTCAAACTGAGATCGAAATCAAAACCTAAAGAGAGTGAGTTAAGTACAATAACCATTAAGCCAGCTTGACATGATCTTTAAAGCTTTTTTATGATAAAAAGTCGTTGGATTTTTAAAAATTTTTAGTTAATTTTTCTTAACACAATTAATTTATGAAGTAAAATTCTGTATGCGTCTTGTGTTACATAATTTGAGTTGAGATTTGATCAACAGTCTTGAACTCTTGAAATACTAATCTCTGCAGTGTTACATCCCTTGACCTTCAAGTTAGGATTCATACTTCCTATTAATCAAAATTTAGTTCAAATTGTCAACTCATTTTATTGTATCTATAAACTTTCACGCAAAAAAAAAACAAAAAAAAAACACTCAATTACTTACAACCACTATATACGATTTTCCCCACTCTCTAATTGTGCCTAAATCTAAACGCAGATTCCATGAACAAAGCTTCTTTTCCAGAATTGCCCACCTGGAGAAACACTGTTCCACTGGCCTGCTTCCCGGTTGAATACAACATGATAGCCTTCAAATCCAATGTAAACAAGTTCTTGTTGAGTCGCCCTCATAAATAATCAAATTCTATCCAATTTACACCATTAACGATTGCTACACTACCACTTTACATTCGTTAATCCTGATCCTCGAGTGGCTTTCGAGCCTTGATAAGTGGCGACTCCCAAGTAGAAAAGAAATATATATATACTCTGAGGATGGTGTTAGTATAATCCTTATTCTGTTGCAGTGACTGTAAATGCAGCAGCAGCAGCTCATGGTTAATGATTTGGAATCCATGTTTAATTTCTAAGCTTGGTGCTGATTAGTGAAAGCATTTAACTCTCTTTCTGGCTTGCCCAATCAGGTGCCATCTCTTTTGTGAGCTGAGCACATGATGGGAGATTATAAAAGAGGCAGCCCACTGTTTATTTCCTCTTTCTTGGCCAGGAGATACCACTACCAACAACTCATCAGATTGTGTCGATCAACTCCTAAACTTCTCTTTTCAGACCCAACCAAAACCTTTCTGGGCTGTTTGGGTTCAGGCTTTGACAAGAAGACCTAAAAATTCAAAATGGCTACTACTGCACACATGGATTTTTTCTTTTTTTTTTTTACATGGAAGTCACCACTTATCAAGGCCCGGAAGCCACTCGGGGATAAGGGTTATTGTGTGTACAGTAATCAATGGGATAATATCGTAGTAATCGTTAGTAATGGAAATTTGATAAAGTGTCTTACTTAAGGGGGTGGTTCATCAGGAATTTATTTATGTTGGATTTGAAGATATCCAAGTTGTAGTCAGGTGGGAAACAGACAAACAGAAGAGAGTTCCACAGGCGTGCACTTCTAAGAAAGAAGCTTTGGATTTATAGAGTAGAACAATAAAATTATTGCTCAAGAAAAGACGACATGATTCCATTCCCATTTGATGAAAACCAGTTTCCTTCTTTTTATTTGCAGACCATCTACTAGTTGGCCAGTTGTGTACAAATCCCAAGAGTAATAGGAGCCTTCTATCATGTCTGAAAGTGACACAATGTTCAACAAGCGAGATTGGAGATGCCGTGCTGTACAGCTCATGCTCTCTACCAATCCAATTTATGACAACAGGACCATTGCCAGCACCCTCAAAATGCAAATCCGAACAGTTCAATCCTTACTCAGGGTGATGAAAACAAAGTTTCCAGCTACAGTTATGGTCTTTGGTGTGATTTCAAATAAGAGCCACATCATGCCATCTCACAACTTTGAAGTCGACTTGAAAGTCAACACCAAAGTGTGGTGATCCCCTGGTACAATCAGGTGGCCACTGGCAGATCCTGGGTGTGGCAGCAGGACTCGGCGCCAGCCTACAAGTCCAAAGAGACCTAGGTTTAGCTTCAAAAGGAGTGCTACAACTTTGTACTCTTTTTACACTGCCCCCTCCCCCTTTTCTCCAACCTGAACCTGCTGAACTATTTCGTTTGGTCATATGTTGAGAAGATCACCAACATGACCTTTCATAACACGAAAGCCAGCCTGATCACTGGTATCCACTGAGTATTCACCAAGCTCCCGCTGGGTCTTGTAGAAAAGGCATGCTCCCAGTTCCAGACTCATATCAAGGCAGTGATTGAGGCTAAAGGCAGTTACATTTAATAGATGTTAGCTCTACTACATAATCAAGTTACTTGAATTAATATTTTCAATATCAGTTTTAAAATAAAGCTGTGGTGTTGTCTTCTTTGGGATGACACTTTTATCGTTCCAACTTGCATTTCTCGGCTTCTCAAGTTCTGGCCCAAGTGGGTTCCATATTGAAAAATAATCTTTTTCTCTCAAGGCAAAGCAAACAAATGACACCAGAATAAGGTGGCTCGAATGTGATAAAACTTAATCAGGGATTATTCCGCTCAGCACTGAAGACAGTTCAAGACTTCCAGCAGTGAAAGAGTGGCATGTGTTACTTCCAATGTGGAGAGCCAGGCCACATTTCTCTGAAGTATTCTGGAGGAAAAATCAGGGAAAACCTCAGGAAAAGGGCCAACAACTACACACATTTCTTTTTGCCAATTATGAAGATGTGCAGGAAAAGGTGCTCCTTGGGTTCCCAAAAGAATTTTAATTGCAAATCTTATAAAGTAATCAAGGAAAAATGAAGCAAGGGAGATGATCTATTATATCACAAGAGAGATGATCTATTATGATATCACTGTTGAAGAGCAATTGAGATGATGTCAGGGAACCCAGTGACGAAAGTCAATTTCGTGAGTCTCTCTAGGCCATCTCCATGTAGAGGGCCAGTGCATAACCTTCCAGATATAAAGGTAGCAGACTTGCTATATAATTCACCTGCTGAAGTTGTGCGACAAGTCTCACTTTTTTCAGCCACGCTACAACATCTCTCTCGCCAGCTATCACTGCTTATCCGCACCTTCGCCATAGTCGAGCCGAAATAGCTTGTAACAAAATGTAGTAAGCAAAAATCAGGAACAAAGATAGGAAATAGTCAGTTTCGCCCTGCACCGCCCACCTCTAGATGAGAGGGATTTCTTGGCTGTAATGACCGTAGAGAAAGAAGAAGAAGGAGACAGAAAAAAGGCAAAAGAAAACTCGCTTCTCGCAGATTCGTGGTTTGTCACAAAGAACAATCCAACTGCCTGAACCGCCTACACACAATCTGCAGGACACTGCCTGACTGCTTCCCAGCATCCTGCCTTTATAGCGGCTGAGAATTATATATTTGCATAATCGCGCAAGAGCACATGCGATTCTGTGAGAATTGCATGGGGTCAACGCCAATAAAAACCCATGGACGCCATCTTGGAACTCTCTTCCACTCTCTTCCCCTTGGCCCACAACACAACAGATGTATCCGAGGTAAGCTCTTTATTTCCCCCCATTTTGGTTATTGTCAATTTCGCTACACAACCACATTTTTCTGGAGTATTCTGGGGAAAAAGTCGGGGTAAACCCCAGGAAAAGGGCCAACAACTACACACCCATTTCTTCTTGGCTATTATGAAGATATATGTGTGCAGGAAAAGGTGCTTCTTGGGTTCCTAAAAGAATTTTAATTGTAAATCTTATAAAGTAATCAAGGAAAAAGAAGCAAGGGAGATTATCTATTATGATATCACAATGTATTTTGACTTTATGAAATCCTTTGATTTTATAACCCTTGTAAAAAGATGATTATCAACTTATTTCAAAATTAAGAAATTTTACATATAACAAATACTGACCCAATCAGTCATGGGTGGTCTCGTCTATCTCTAAAAGTGTGAATGTATGTGTGTGTGTGTGTGTGTGTGTGTGTGTGTGTGTGTGTGTGTGTGTGTGATGAATCTTGTCAACTTATATAATCAATGAATTTTTGATCTACAGACTTGAAATTTAGTATATAGGGCATTCAGACATGTGGAAAATTTCTTAATCGGTTTTACCCCAGAAAAAAGTGCTGCTAAGAAGTCAAAATTGAAAAATTGGTATGCAGAGGATCATCGGATTTTTATCCGTTTGTTAACTGCATGCATGAACTGTTCACATGACAGATTACTTACGTTAAGGATAAGTAGGTTTGAAAAAACTTTTTAAAGATCGTGTCAAGCTGGTCTAATGGTTATTGTACTTGATTCACTGTCTTTGGGTTTTGATCTCAGCTTTTTTTGTGTTTGGTTTTTGATAGACAGCACACAGCAGACAAATAGCTTTCCTAGTTAAGATATTACTACCACTTTTATTGAAGAGTTCTTGTGGTAACAATACTAAGGCAAAGAAATTACTGACCATGGTTAGCATGTGCCTGTTGTAAGGAAACAGTGACATATGAACCTAGTACTACTTAGATATGAGGCGATTATGCAAATTTAGGTGCTGCTGGAAGTCTGAAATGGCAGAAAAAAAAGAAGATAGATTTTTTTTGCTCAAGGGACTTTTGTTTAGGACACCACGTTATTTACATGTTTTTAGTGTTGACGAAAACAAAAAAAATGTGAAGAACAAATATTTTCATCGTTAGTGAAAAAAAAAATCTTGTTCAAGTGCGTTCTTTCAACTCAAAATAATTTACGCGACTGAAATATGAAGTAATTAACCTTATCTTTCCGTCACATAAATTATAAATATATACTCCAACTTTTCTTCTGGTCATCTATTCAAAGTTTAGAAATCATCACCTGTAAATAATTTTATAATAGAAATTTGAAATTTGTGCGCTGCAGAACAATAGGCGATACTAGGTCCACAGCAAACATTGTCAGATAAAAAATTATTTTATTTTTCTAAAAACATTTTAAAAAATCGGTAAATATTTCATAAAGTAGTATATTTCTATCATACGAAAAACAAATTTAAAACAATGAAACAATAATATTTTATTTAATTAGTTGGAATGTTTATTGAGATGAGTATTATTTATTTATTTATTTATTATAGACTATTCAGAGTTCCTATCCCGTCGCGGTAACCACCTGACAAAGGCCAGAGGAATAGTTGGCCGAAACGTTGTGAAACAACATCTAAGGAAGATGAGGATAATAGTTCGCAATAAATAAATGAATAACATTTTATTTATTATTTTATGTAAATAAAATAATCTAGTACAGCGGTTCTCAACCGGGGGCGAATCGCCCCCTAGTGAGCGAAAATCAAATTTTGGGGGGCGATTTTCAATCAATTTTATCTGTGAAAAATTTTGACATTTTTGCGAGTAAATTTTAAAAATTTTTTGAAATTATAAACGCGTAGCTAAACTATTAGTGCGAAACTTTGGTCACGTGACCTATGAATTGCTCTCTTATAAATGAATTGTCAGTTTTGAATATTCAATTTATTTCAGTAAATCCGATTCTCCAGTGACATTGTCTTACAAGTGTTTACAATTTTCAGGTTGAGATGTATGTACATTCACCTAACAATTTAATGGAACAAAACATACCGTAAAAATTGAGTATAACTTAAAAATCCTATCTACAAAATAGCACGGCCCGTATCCTGCAAAAGTACCAAAACCACACACACACACACACACACACACACACATTACATTACGTGAATTTACAAAAACAAAAACACAAAAAACAGTTAGCGTTAATCAAGTTTTCATTATTATAATTGTTGTAAAATACTTTATTTGCATTAAATTAGTTTTCATTTAAAAATAAAGTGTAATTATATAATATTTATTTGTTTATTAAAAGCTCAAAAAATTATATTGAGAAATAGAATATTGTTTTATGACCAAAAATTATAAGGGGGTCCACCAAGAAAAAAAAGAAGGGAAAAGGGGTCCATGGGTCAAAAAAGGTTGAGAACCGCTGATCTAGTATAATACAAATTTTTTAGCTGACACCATTTGCTGCAGACTCATATCGTCTGTTCTTCTTATATCACCAATTTTTTTTTTTTCTCCTGAAGCTGTGATAAAAAGAGAGTTAAAAAAAACTACCTTTTATACCAACACAATTCATTTCTTTGGTTTGTATTTGAATAAGTTGACATTCTTCTGATGCATCTTTCCAAATTATTGGTCGATAAACATTTTCCTTCCATTGTTGAACATCTTGATCTTTTGTAACGATCAACAATTGTGTTGAATCAATGCTTAATGACAGAACAGTTGAGCGACATGCAATCTTATTAGACGTTGAATGGCCATCATTGAAACCACAAATGATCACTCTGTGTTGATCTAAAGATTAAAAGAAAATTAAATTAAAAACCTGTATCAATAGCAAAAAAATAAACAAATAAAAATACAAAAAAATTATTTTTTTGAGATAAAAATATTAATCTTGTATGAAACCAACACGCTTGTTATTATTAAAATTTTGAGATGATGATGATTGGTTATTCTTATTATTTGATTTCTTTTGACTATTGTTGTCACCTTGAGAGTCAGCCTGGGTATAGGTCCTAAGCAGTTCACAATTGTATTTTGAGTGTTGCCCGCACTGAAGATTGAACCTTCAACCTCCAGAAGAATATTAATTTACAACTGGATCTTACCAAGTAATCTATCCACTGCACTACAGATCCTTGCAGACAATTTTAGTATGAATTTTAGGAGCCTTAAACCTATTTTGTTTTCTAGATGTATAATCTTCTTTTTTACTAACCTCCCCACGAGGGCAGAGTTAGACACAAGGTCGGTTTTTAATGTGAGGAAAATCCAGCTCCCTAAGAAAAGGGCACTCTGTATGGTAACAAAAATTTAAATTGTCTCAATCATGAAGGATTTCTCCTCCACTGACCGAGGATAGAAAAGATGAAGTGTAGCATCAGAACAGATACTACACTGTGATCTTGTCTTGAAGGCCAAAACGAGAATATGTATTAAAGGAAAATGATATAGTAACAACTCAATTTTATTTGTTTTTTTTGTTTTTTTAGAAAAGTAAATATTTTTTGCGTAAAATCGTCTCAAGGTTCAAATACATAATTAAAAAATGTTACATCCAATTTAGAAAGTTTATTTATTTTCTCTCTAAAGCAAAAAAGAAACTAACTGCTAAGAAAAAAGATGCAGGTAATGAGGTGTTTATTACTGCATACAACAAAACGAAATGGTGACCAAAAATAAATATATTACAAATAAATATTACCAGACGCAAGAAAAGTTACTCTTCTACCTACCTGAGTAATTTTTTTTTGTGTGTGTGTGCGTGTGTGTTTTAACTTATTTTAAAGCGTCTATTTAATTCAAAACACAAGTAGTACTGTGTTGGTAAATTAAAATGATGACAAGATGGCCGACATCAACTGTTCATCTGAGAACAGTGACGTAGCAACTATTTTTACCATCTGGGGCGGTTGTAAGATTTGTGAGAGCATAAAGGGAAGTTAAAGAGTTTTTTTTTTTTCAGCATACTCACATAAATAATTTTCCTATTGACTTGCAAGGGCAGAGTTAGATGCAAAGCTAATTTTTAATGTGAGGAAAATCCATCTCCTGAAAAAGGGGCACCTTTGACTGGAACAAAAATAGAAATTGCCTCAGTATAGAAGAACTTCAGAACAGGTACTGCATTTTGCTCCAAGCCGACCAACTAGTCAGTTGATTGAATTAGTACATATAATCACTAATTTTTTAGTGAGCTCCCTCTGACTAAAAAGTTCTTATTTATTTACGAGCCTGAATGCCTGGCATTGCTCGGGTGTTTGGAGGTGCAAAAAAAAAAAAAAAAAAAAGTGGTAGTAGATAGGCAGGCAAGCTTGAACTCATACCGCAAAGGAGGAAAAGAACGTGAAAAAAAAAAAAAAACGTGACGTCTTTGCTGTTGCGCCCATCACCAAACCGGAAGTGACGTAGGTTTAAATTAAGGTTAATCAATCAGGAAAAGGGGATGACTTTCGAAAATATCGGCGAAAAAAGCGACCTCTCCTTGTAAAAAAGTACCCAGTTGAGGGTGAAGGAATTAATGTTTTTAGCCAATTTTTCGATATTTGTCATCCGAAGGATCGAGGTTTGAAATGATACAGATCTCGTGAAAATCCGTCACTTCTGTCGAAAGTTTTAGGCAGATATACATACATACATACATACATACATTTAAACCAGTGGTTCCCAACCTATTTTGGGCCATGCCCCACCTAGGCATTTCTAAAATCCTGATGCCTCCCCTTTGTGATATTAGTAGCAGTAGTAGTAGTGATAGTAGTAGCAGAACTACTACTACTACTACTACTTCTACTACTTGCATATATATATATATATATATATATATATATATATATATATCGCACACACATACACGGCCAGACGCTCCCCTTAATACAAAGATTCACTATGAAACAATTCACTGTTAATAATAATAATAATAATAATAGTAATAATAATAATAATAATGAAGAAAATAACTCATTCTCAAATTGCCCTATAGTCTTTGGTATAGTAAGCCCAAGGGTGCACGTCCTGCCCATGCCCCACCAAAATATTGCCATGCCCCACTGGTGGGGCATGCGCCCCACGTTGGGAATGACTGATTTAAACAGACAGGTGAAATTTATATTATAGATTTTTTCTTTCCTTTATTAAACCATGGTCATAAAAATTTGTTAGCAATAGACAGGGGTTATTAAACTAATTAAGGAATGCATAAAACTTAAAAACATCACACGATAGTTAGCCAATGCAAAACTCCGAAAATGTGACAGTGATACATGTTCATTCACACAATTCTGAGGCAGCACGTTCAGGATTGCAGAACACAATGCAAAAAATAAAATTTCTTATGATTTGTAAAGTTGCGTTTGTCTATTTTTTCAACACAGATTTTGTATTCACTGTAATGTTACAACCAAAGGAACATAGATCTCAAAGAGTTATCTGCCCCTTAAACTACCCTAAATGCATGCTAAAAGAAGACATATAAAAAGAAAATAAAGGCTCGTGAGTCAGGCTGTTGTTAATATCTACGTTCTGTTCTTATTTCTTGCAAGCTGACACCCGCGAGCCGGGGCCGTTCAACATTTCCTTCACGACAGATGTATTCTAAGTTATAGCAAGAAAGATATAGATTGATTAATAAAAAATAGAATATGTCAGTTTTTGTCAATAGTTAAAAAGAAGAAAAAAAAAATGCTATTTCAAATAATTTCATCATTATTGAAGAAAATAGGTATCAATTATTAGACTAAAGCTGATTTAATAGTTTCCCTAGGACTTTTTTTTTCCTGTATATTTTAATCACAAAAAATACATGATAAATATTCATCAGCTTTGGGTTTGAAAAACTTTCCATTTTAATTGTCCTAATTAGCCGTAATTTGCAAACAGCTCATCAAGTGACCCATCTCTTGTAAACTTTCTGTCACTTTCACATGACTGTTGTGTAATCTCTTCCCACTCTTATTTTATACATCAGCTATTGCTCTTGCTTCCGTCATTCTCTCACCCCCCCCCCTGCCTCTTAAAAGTTGGAGATTATAAAGAAAGGAAAGAATAAAAACATTAGATTAGGATGATCCATTGTAACAAAATGAGAATATCACTACAGGAAGCAATACTATTTAACTAAACTTGAAGAGAGAGAGAGAGAGAGAGAGAGGGAGAGAAGGAGAGAGAGGGAGAGAAGGAGAGAAAGAGAGGGAGAGAGAGATAGGGGCATAAATAAGATAATTTTGTATTTTGTCTTTTTATTTGTTCAATATTCAACTGGCTTTGCAAACTCACTTCTTCCTGATTCAAATGAAGATGAAAACAAATAAAAAAGACAAAATACAAAATTAGCTTATTTATACTCTCTCTCTCTCTCTCTCTCTCTCTCTCTCTCTCTCTCTCTCTCTCTCTCTCTCTCTCTCTCTCTCTCTCTCTCTCCAAGTATAGATTAAATAGCATTGCTATTTTGTTATAATATAAAAGATTAAATCTGGACAGTACAGGGTGATGTGTGCAGAACAGGAGACTTTGATAGTATGGTCACATTGAAAAAAAAAAATGAATGAGAGTTCTTGGATTAATGGAAGTAGAACAGTTGAAGTAGCAGGATAAGTTCACAGAGGTTGACCATGAAAAATATGAAAGGAAGTGATAAGGATGAACATGAGAGAAAGATGAATAAATATGAACCTGGCCAGAGATAGGTTAGTTTGGGAGTCAATTTCTAAAAGCAATCCAATACATGCCAGTATGTAAAACAAATGTTAAACCAAAGATCATGACGAATTTGTATTCTAGGCATCAAGCTTCTAGGTCTGACCTTTAATTCTGATCTGAAATGGAACATTTACATCAAATCTGTTGCCAAGGTTGCTGGAAAAATGGTGGGATCGTTCTACCGCTTCAGTAGATATCTCACTGATATGCTGATGTAATTCTCTACCTGTATAAGAATCAAGAGTGTCCAAGGATGGAGTACTGTTGCCATATCTGGACAGGAGCTGCTAGAAGCAGCTTATCCTGCCTTGACAGAGTTCAAAATAGACTTTGTAGCTTAGTGAGTGATGCCCTTTTCTCTTTCCTGCAGAAGAGATGTTGCGAGCCTGTCTCTGCTATATTGTTATTTTCATGGCAAGTGTTCGTCTGAGCTCCAATCTATGGTTCTTCCTGTCCTGACTTTCATGAAGAACACTCATCTAGCAGAAACCACTATCAATAATTTCCCACACTTCTTATCTGTGCCTAAACCCAAACTTAAAACATAGATTCCATGAACAAAGTTTCTTTCTTAGAACTGCACGCCTGTGGAACTCTGTTCCATTTCCCTGCTTTCCAGCTTACTACACCATGGTCGTCTTCAAGTCCAACATGAACAAATTCCTGATGAGTCGTTCCCTTAAGTAATTCAATTTACCAAATTTCCACTACTAACGATTACTACAACATTTTCTCTTTGATCACTGTACACTCATTAACCCTTATCCTCGAGTGGCTTCCAAGCCTTGATAAGTGCTGACTCATTAGTATTTGACTCATAGATTGAATTCTGATGAGTAATATTACTCTAGATCAGAAGAGCCCTGAGAGTAATGGCAGCTTGGGATGATTTTGCAATCCCAAAGTTCATAAATATAAGCCTGACCACCAGATGGAGAGTACAGATAAATAAGAGATTTCATCTATAAAATCTAAAAGCGTTTGATTTTTTTTTTTATGTACACAATTTTATTCTAGAACTATCAAAGAAATATGTTCAATTCGAAGAGAAAACATCCGACAGAACGATGATGCCAAAAAAAAAAAAGAATGGTTTCAGCATACTTCTTCATCTGTGAGGGCAGGAGGTGGGAGAAAATCAAATCTGAAGAGAAAGAAAAGGAGAGGAGGTGGAGACTTATTTCTTTAAATAGAAATGAGAAGAAGGAAAAAGACCACGATAACAGATGGACTTCCCACAAGGAGATGTCAGTGATCCGAACCGTATTCTCAACATCTGCCTGTTTCGTGTTTTAAAAGTAAGGTGTCATTCTTTGTTGCCACCAAAGAATAAACAAGACATCTTTTTCTCATGCTTTCTGTTTACTCCCATCCGATTCCACATCTGTTTTTGTCCACAACCTCTATTTTTGATACCACATGAAATACCAAGAAGTTGTCTTTTTGAAGAATTAATGCTGATAACAGTAATATGCTAATGACATTGTACGTTTACAGCCACAGATCAAAACGCTATCATTTTCAAAGCACATGAAAACTACAATAGCTGAATGACGAAGTTTAACGTCTGCAGATGGCAAATGAGCGCCTTATATCAAATCAAAATGACGTAATAAAAGAAAAAAATGTTTTTTTTAGGTTTTCTTTTATTACGCCATTTTGAATTTTCAAAGACTTGAAAAATTTAAAATGGCGTAATAAAAGAAAAAAAGAAAAGTTTTTTTTTTTTGGCAAATGTGTAGTTTAGCAGCGTGAATTATTTGACAGACAAAAAATTATAAAAATTATTTTTATATAAAAAACATTATTAGACCCTAAGGCTGAAATAAAACCTGAAAAAATTTCATTTTTATTATTTTTTTCATCATTTTTTATTCGACTAAATGTACGACAATTGAGGTCACCATATTGTTTTTAAAATTTGGCCTTTCTAAGGGTTGACAGATTGGCTTTTTTAAGGCCAAATTTGACCTTTTTTTACGCTCTTTCATAAACTATGTTTTTGGCCGCCATATTTTTTCCACTACGGTCTGAAGGTTATTTTCTATGTTTTCAGCCATTGTCTTAGATTTGTAAAAATAAAATAGGTATGGGTAAAAAAAAGGCCAAATTTGGCCTTAAAAAGGCCAATCTGTCAAACCTCAGAAAGGCAAAATTTTAAAAGCAGTACAGCAATTTTGAATATCGTACATTTAGTCTAACAAAAAAATGATGAAAAAATAATAAAAATGAATTTTTTTCTGATTTTATTTCAGCCTTTGGGTCTAATAATTGTTTTTTTATATAAAAAATAAATAGATTTTATAATTTTTTGTTTGTCAAATAATTTACACCGCTAAACTACACGTTTACCAGTTTTTATGTTTTTTTTATTACGCCATTTTGAATTTTCAAGACTTTTAAATTCAAAATGGTGTAATAAAAAAAAAAGCAAAAAAAAAAAGGTAATTGCAACCTCATCCCAATTTTAGGATGTTGTAATCATTCCCATACCTATTTTATTTTTACAAATCTAAGACAATGGCTGAAAACATAGAAAATGACCTTCAGACCGTAGTGGAATGGGATCGTAAATGGATGGTAACATTTAATGCTAGTAAGACTAAGCTGCTCTCCTTTAACAATTACAAG
Organism: Euprymna scolopes; assembly: GCF_053919585.1. NCBI lineage: Eukaryota > Metazoa > Mollusca > Cephalopoda > Sepiida > Sepiolidae > Euprymna > Euprymna scolopes. Next base: position 160,857,043 of record NC_136489.1, on the reverse strand, counting down.
GAGCCTCTCTAGCCACCGATATCCATGACAAATAACACCCTACTTGAGAATTCTTCCTTCAAACTCCTCAACTTAATATTCACAGGAAATATGAACTGGAACAAATACATTGAGGACATTGCGAAGACTGCTGTAAGGAAGGTGGGCTCCCTCTATCATGCTAGAAAACTAATCATACCTGAGAGTATCCTGTACCTCTACAAGGCCACCATTTGCCCAAGCAGGGAGTATTGTTGCTGGGCTGGTGCATCTACCACTAGCCTCTCCCTCTTGGATAGGGTCCAAAGAAAGGGTTTTTAATCTACTAATAGGTCCCACTTTGTCAACTAAACTCTAACCCCTGTCCCATCACAGCAATGTTGCATTTCTGTGTCTGTTTTACTAATATTTTAATGGAATGTGCTCTGATAAACTCGTTGCACCTGTGCTCCATCAACGAACATATCCTTGACAAACATGCTTAGCAACAAAATCTCACCCCTTCACTGTTGAGGTTCCTAAATACTAGAAAGCTTTCTATTCTAATAGTTTCTTACCTCGAACAGCTACACTTTGGAATTCCCTTCATGTTACCTGCTTCCCTGACTGTACTGATATGCAGAAGTTTAAATGTAACATAAACTAACATCTTGTTAATCTTTCCTAGGCATGGTCCCAAATACAGGGTGACCCCAAAAAAAACAAATGCTAAATGGCGGCCATCTAGAACATATGCTGCAGAACGGAGAAAAAAGCCAAAAACCCTAGTGTTTTGATGTGATGTTTTGAATATAATAAACTAGTTATGACCAAAGTTTCAATTCATTAGGACAAAACACTAAGAAACAGGGCCTAATTAGAGTTGGGGCCCGTTTTTTGGGGGGGTCATCCTGTAATAGCCCCTTATGTCCAAGTGGTATGTCTGGTTAGGAGTGAACACGAGTAAAAAAAGTAACAAAAAAAAAACTAAGAAAAAAACAACAACAAAAAACAACAAAAAAAAAACAACAAAAAAATAACAAAAAAAATAACAAAAAAAACAACAAAAAATAACAAAAAAAAAACAACAAAAAAACAACAAAAAAACAAAAAAAAAAACAACAAAAAAATAACAAAAAAAACAACAAAAAAACAACAAAAAAAAAATAACACAGATCAAAATGCTATCATTTTCAAAGTACATGTACACTACAGGGCTAAATGATAAAATTGTCACCCTAAAGAAAACAACACTACAGCTTTATTTTAAAACTGTTATTGAAAAAATCAATTTAAGTAACTTGGTTATGTAGTAGAGCTGACATCTATTCAGTGTAGTTGCCTTCAGCCGCAATCACCACCCCGATATGGGAGCATGCCTTTTCAGAAGCATTGGCAGGAACTCGGCAAATACTCAGCAGATAGTGGAGATCAGGCTAGCTTTGGTGTTGTGCAAAGTCACGTTGGTGATGTTCTCAACGTATGACCAAACAGAGCGGATTCAGGTTGGGGGAGAAGAGGGGCCAGTGAAAGAAGGGTAAAATGTCATAGCACTCCTTTTAAAGCCAAGCCTGAGTCTCTTTGGACTTGTGGATTGACGCCGAGTCCTGCTGCCACACCCAGGGTCTGCCAGCGGCCAACTGATTGCCCCAGGGGATTACCATACTCTTCAGTACAAGTAGGTACACTCTGGCATTGACATTCAAGCTGACTTTAAAGATGTAAGGTGGCATGATGTGGCTCTCACTTGAAACCACACCAAAGACCATAACTGTGGGTCGTTCGATGCATTGAGCAATGCTCTCAAGCATTGAGCCATCCAGATTTGCATTTTGAGGATGTTGGCAATGGTCCTGTTGTCATAACTTGAATTGGTAGAGAGCATGAGTTGTAGAACGGCACATCTCCAATCTTGCTCGTTGAACATTGTGTCACTTTTAGACATGATAGAAGGCTCCTATCGCTCTTGGGATTTGTACGCAACTGGCCAACTAGTAGATGGTCTGCAACAAAAAAAAAGAAAACTGGTTTCCATCAAATGGAAATGGAATCACATTGTCTTTTCTAGAGCGACAATGTTATCGGTTTACCCTGTACATTGGCAGACTGACCAGGGTGCAACGTCTGCAGGTGGCAAATGAGCCACTTATATCAAACACAAATGCAATAAAAAAAAAAAAAAACACAGACAACATATTTTGTAATAGAAAGGAATAAGAAAAAAAGAAAACAGGAGATAAATAATTAATGCATGAAAAGTGTATGCGTATTTATTTGCTTCCCCACGAGAGCAAATTAGGCATGAGGCCGTTTTTAATGTGGGAAGGAGGAAGGGGAAAGGGTGTTACACGAATGACCCGGTCTAAGCCGGGTTGACATGCTAGTATATATATACGTGTATATGTGTATATACATATATGTATGTTCATGAATTAAAATGTGTATAGGTGTATATACATATATGTATGTTCATGAATTAAAATGTGGCACGCGTCTGCGGATGAAATGTCAGAAATTGACAAGCTAAACGGTAATTGTTTCAATATTTCTCACAAATATAAACAAACCTTGTTATTGTTATGAAAAATGTAATCTGGTTACGTGGATGTTTTGGAAAGATTGACAGGAAAAAGTGACAGAAGGAAAAAGATTGCAGTTGGAGATTTGATTGTCAACCGAGTGGACGCCATGATAATTCTCTCTGTCGCTCCCCCACTCTCTCTCTCTCTCTATCTACCATAAGCAAGAACAACAGGAGAAATAAAAAACGGACTGTTGCTTACACCAATGGTTGTTGTGTTTTTAATTCTTAAAAAGGGTTTATAATATAACAAGGGGACCAGCTCCCGAGAGGTGGGAAAATGGGAACTGGTAGTTAGAGCCTCTCTGGGTATATAGGGTTGCCCCTACATGGGCCAAGAGGTCATTGCCACAAGGACAAAGCTCTCTGATTGCAGTATCTGCCGGAACAGGGTATTTATTTGCTCCCCCACTGAGCAAATTAGGCACAAGGCCGATTTTTAATGTGAGGAGTGAAGGGGAAATGGGGACCAGCTCCCCGGGGAATAGGGAAGCTGGATAGTGACAATTGGTATGAAGGGTTGCCTCTACATTGACCAAGGTCTTATATGTGGGGGCAACCCCACATATAGTCTTTGCTTGCAGTATCTGCCGGAACAGATACTACACTTTCATCTTGTCACCCGAGCCACGGAGGGCCAGGTAAGTATTATGAATAAGCATATGGTGGCGAGAAAGAACCAGAAAAACAATATAAGTTTAATTTTAAGCGATTGATTACTCAATTGTTTATTTTAAAAACAAACTTAAGAAAAGCAAAATAAAATAAAGTGTTCTTCAGTTCAACAACAGTTTGTCTCTGCTGTTAAGGTTATTCATTTCAGTATAGTCTTTATCTGCGATTCACGTACTTCTTTCGGGCAAGCTGTCAAGTCTCCTGGCGTACGTAGTAGCAGCGTCTGGTAGTAGCGCCTGTTGTTGATCCTTAGGCTGGGGATTTGACCAGTGGTCTGATATGGCAGTCAGTATTAGTTGGTGGTAGACCAGTGAAGTTGTTGTAGTTGAGACCCATGGCCAAACTGGCCAGGGTTAAAGTTGATTGCTCTCCTTGGTTTTGAAGTTGGATTCTCAACTGACAGGGAGTCGTGCCATGTGCGCCAGGCTCAATCGAGCAATTTGCCAATCAGCTTGGCTCCTGTCTATTTAAATGTAAATTTAGCAGGTGCCCGGCTCCCACGGCAAGTCTTTTCTGATTGGTGAAAGTTGGATTTTGATAGCCAATCAAACTGTTGGAAATTAACCAATCAGAGTTGAATATTTTGGTATTTTGAAAAGATTTGTAAATATTGTTGTTTTCAGCTGCTGCTATTATTTGTCATGGTTGGGGCTGTCTCTAGCTGCTCCTGCTAATTTGTTGTTTTCTTTACGAGAAGGCTTCACAAATCGAAATGAGATCTCGCACTCAACTTCGTAACAAAAGGAATAAAAGTGAGTATGCAACAGACTTCTTAACAATACAACATTTCAAAATACAACCGCTAGAAACAATGTGCGGCTCTTTACAAATTTCTTTCTCCAAATTTACAACATGGCAAGGAAGAAGAAAAGAAAAAAAAAGAAACAACATACAGAAGATGGAGTATATCTCTGAAATATATTTGTTATAAATTTCAAACAAGTAAAATATTTGTTTATTTTCCTAATATTATGTTGTATTTGGATTTCAAGCGCACTTGATGCGTATTTTATTTGATTCAAATTAAAACAACGTTTCTATATGAAATTCATTCTTTGACGATATATATATATAACAGATAGTACCTATTTACTATGCCTCCCCACGGGACAGAGTTAGACACCAGGGTTGTTTTTTAACGTGGAGAAAAGGTACAAAAATAAAAATTGTCTCAGTCGTGAAGGATTTCTCCTCCACCGAAAGAGAACAAGAAATAGAAGTGCAGCATCTGAAGAACAGATACTACACTTTGATCTTGTCCCGAAGGCCAAGAAGAAGGATTATAATAACAGATAGTAGTTCAAAGTTAAATAAACTTTAACAGATCATCCAATCAATAAGAAAAAAACAAAACAAAACTCTTTATACCATGGTATTTCAAAGTTTAATGCTTCTCATCAGAAGAGGAGAGCTTCAAAATACCACTGATTCAAAAAATGTTTCTTTTTCCTTATTGATTGGATGATCTATTAAAGTTTATTTAACTTTGGACTGGCATCTGTTATTTTATATATCTATATATTCTCCAACCACCTGTGTAGAGCTTTCTGTATCTTGATAGATTATTGTATAAGGGTTATTTTATATATATATTTTTTTTATATTCCTCATCTTTTATTTAATATTATTGTATTATATATCTATATATATATATGGAGGAAGATGTGTTTCCTGGGGACCAAAGAATTTGAACATAGCCGCTTTTGTCATAGGGACACCCTTCGTGCAAATATGAAGGCAAAACACAAGAAACATCCACCTAAAAATGAATATGTATGCCATTGTGGTTTCAGAGCACGCAGCAAAGCAGGGTTATCTGTTCATTCGAGAAGGTATCTTTGACCTACGAGCATATAAAATTTCACCATCTGCGGAGAAGTGTGCCGGACGTCTATAGGATTGCAATTGCGCATGTGGTGTCACAGATCTTGGGAGCTGATGAAGATTGCATACTGAACCCTCATTCATCGTCTTCGATGAGAGAATCCACCATATATATACATATATATACATATATATATATATATACATATATATATATATATATATATATATATATATATATATATATATAATGCAATAATATTAAATAAAAGATGAGGAATATAAAAGTTATATATAACTTTATTATGTCATCAGAATAATAAAGAAAAGTTAAGGGGAAATTTAAGAAAAAAAAACCTCTTTAGGCCATGGTATTTCGAAGCTAAACGCTTCTCATCAGACGAGGAGAAAGGCCAGAACTATACAAAATATAAATATTTTTAAAAAATGGTATAATGACATTTAGAAATGAAATGAGAACAAAAGAATAGGATAAAATGACAAATCGTAATTAAAAGTAGATAAGGGTAAATCAGAAGGGTAGTATATATGTAGGTAATATTTTTAAAAAAGTATAGGCTACTATGAAATAATTGGGATAATTAAAGAGGATAATAATAATAAAAAGCACTGATGAGCTGTGAAACAGTGAAACAGTACAGTATGTGAATGATTATAATGCTTCTTATCTTGAGTTGAGAAGTGATACACGAATTACCATTAGCGTATAAAGCGATGCTCTTTGTGTAAAACAAATTGAGCTTAGGTATTTCGGACGATGTCAAAACATCGTTAATTCACGACTCACACAGCAGCCGCCCATTAGCATAATGGTTAGGAGCCTTGACTGTCATACAGGCAGTCGGGTTTCAATCCTGGTTAAGGTAGTTGCCTGTCTAGCCGCACTGATGAGCTGTGAAACAGCGAAACAGTACTGTATGTAGATGACTATATATATATATATATATATATATATATATATACTCTATTTGTTTTTACATAAGCAGTAATATATTGCTACACAGTCATGAGCATGTTTCGGTCAGCTAGTTACTAGAGACCTCTTTAGGCGATACAGCTTATACGAAAGCAAAGTTTGCAAATTTTCATAGAAGCGGTATCGCCTGAAGAGGTGTCTAGTTACTAGTAACCAGCTGTCCGAAACATGCTCATGGCTGTGTAGCAACATATTACTGCTTATGTAAAAACAAATAAAAAGTATACTTTATCCTACTTCGGTATTGATCACTCTTGTATTAACCTCGTTAAACTTCATTGGTTACTTTGCCTCCAGAAGATAATAACCTGACCATTGCAGCAAAGGAAACATTTGAACTTTTCTTATCTTAATAAGCTTTGCTTTGTTAAATATTTACTTATTGATAACATAATTATGTACATTATATATATATATATATATATATATATATATATATATATAGTAAGTTACAAAGTATATATGGCGATTAAGCTATACTGAATATTCCGCGTTTCATCCACTTTAGGACTCTTCAGGCTTATGCGCATAAGCCTGAAGAGTGCTAGAGTGGATGAAACGTGGAATATTCAGTGGAGCTTAATCGGCATATATATTATATGTATATGACTTACACCATATATATTATATATATATGACTTATATATTATATATATATATAACTTACTAACTAGGTCTACCTACGTATTGAGCACTTTTGAAGTAAATACTTAAAGTTTACGCATAAATCTATACTTCAGTATATTAATTTTATGTGAGTAAATGAAGTAGTTATATATATATATATATATATATATATATATATATATATATATATATAGAGAGAGAGAGAGAGAGAGAGAGAGAGAGTAAAATGATTGATAATTTATAATTAAAATTAAAAATTAAAATTAATTGTACGATCGTTAGGATGTTGTTAACAACCTGCCAATGAATGGATTGACGGGCTTTAAAGGCAGGCGAATAAAAGATATATCTACCTTACTTAAAAAATACTAGTTTTATTTTTGGTCTCTTTAAATCCCCACCCACTCTTTTTGCCGATGAGGAGACTTTGTTTTATAAAATCAAATGATAAAATTATTGTCCAAGATGTATTGTCTGTCTCAATAAAATCATTGTTTCCGAAACGATCGTACAATTTATTGTTTTTGTTTGTTCTTCTTTTTGAAACCGATTTTTAATTTTAATTATAAATTATCACTCATTTTACTCAATATTAAAATAGCTCTAGGATATCTATGCCTATTGAGCTTATTATATATCTATATTATAACGAGCACTGTTTTCTTTTAATTGTATTAATGCATTTACTAATACATTAAAATAAACTCTGCTCTGCAGATTGTTGGTCTAATCACCTTAATATATATATATATATATATATATATATATATATATATATATATATAAGAGCAAATAGTTAATAAAACATGTTAAAAAACACTTTGAAAAGGAGTTAAAAACATATTTAATCTGAAAAGGAAACTATAAGTGGATAGTCCTTAATCTGCAGAGTTTCGAAGAAATACTTTCCTTTGCATACAAAAGTATTTGATGAAACTGCAAGTAAGTCAAAGATCTTACTTGATAACAAAAAGTGAAGCAGAGAGAATATGATGAAGAAAAAAGGTATTTCACGTGAATGGATAGTCTGGTGAAAGGTTAAGTATCCAATGACGGTAAGATCCAAAAAAGTAAATCCATATATTTGTAGTCATCGATATACAGTCCTGTTTCGTTGTATCACAACTAGACTAGCATCTCTCCCAAGCCAAGGATTGAACCTAGAATCGTCGTGTTGACAGTCGGCAGTTCTCCCACTCGACCACGGAAGCGACACCCGCAAATAACTCATCGGAATGTCTATTCAAATAGACATCCTCCACCACTTTTACAGTGCTCAAACTGCCTGTTTGTAAACAAACAAACAACGGGCTTCGCATTTTTCAGCCACTTAAGTAGCGGGTGAGATTATTTATGACAGTGCTCTACCCAAAGAGGGGGCTTAAAATATATTTGTAGTCATCGACATACAGTCCTGTTTCATTGTATCACAACTTGTCAGTGCCGCTAGACTAGCATCTCTCTCAAGCCAAGGATTGAATCTAGAACCGTCGTGTTGACAGTCGGCAGTTCTCCCACTCGACCACAGAAGCGACGCCCACAAATAACTCATCGGAATGTCTGTTTAAATAGACATCCGCCACCACTTTTACAGTGCTCAATCCGCCCGTTTGTAAATAAACAAACAACGAGCTTCGCATTTTTCAGCCACTTAAGTAGCAGGTGAATCCACAAATTACAGAAGCCATACCTTTAAACTCAAAATTTATTCAATAACAAGCTGTACCCGGCCACGCGTTGCTGTTGCTCAGTTTGTTAAAATGGAACACATTCCTCAAGAAAAATTTTATCATTTTTTGCAATTTTTTTTTATCAATAAAAGTTGGGTTTTTCCCCCAAAAAAGATGAATTTTTACCATAAATTGTTAGGTGAAAGTTTTTTTTTCCAGGAAAACTTGCACTTTTTTTTTTAAAGAAAGTTGGCAGTAAACGTTTCTTTTTGAAAACGGAATTTTTATTATAAAAAGAACAGATGAATGCTTTATATGAACACTGTAAATAGTTAGGTGAAAGTAGAGAAAAGTTTGGGTTTTTTTTTAAGAGAATGTACAGATTATTTTTTGTCAACAGATGTTAAGAAAATAAACAAAAAAAATACTCCCATCATTAATTAATTAATTATGCAAAAAAATAAATAAAATGTTGATTTAGTGTTTCAGCATTTGAACAACGCTCAGTTGAATCCGGTAATTGCCGATCGAACCCTAACCATAATTGGAATCCGGGAGGCAGGTCAAATTCTGCATGAGTATCATTCTTTTTAATTTCGTCTTTTGTTTAATTTTTTGAGTGGGCTATCAGCGATTGTAAACTAACAAATTTAACCAAAATGCAAATTCAACAATTAAATAATTTTAGCTTTTAATACAAATCCTAGTAAATCAATTCCCCTTATTGAAAACACTCAAGGGAATGACGAAACCAAATTATTGCCAGTATGTTTGGGAGAGGTTCTATTTTTCCTTCTTTTACTTTTTCAATATTTTAAGCAGATTTGACACTCAGCTACTAGATTTTTATGGGTCGCTCGGTTTCTAATATAATGTAAGTAGATCTAGATGTTTATAAATTATGATAAAACTTGCCGAGTATGCGCTGTTTTACGGTTGTTGTAAAAATGGAACGGAAACTTAAATTTCGCTCCATTTTAATCTTTTTTTTTTAATTGTGCCCCCCCCAAATGAATATAATCAAAAGAATAACATTCAACAATTGTACTTTATATATATAAAATACAAAATATTTAAAAAAAAAAAAAAAACTTATTGACGAAAGGGAAATAATTCAATTTTTAAACGAAAAAAAAGTCAGTTTGGTATATCTTTTTATTATTTTTTACATAAATCCAACTTATTGGAAATGTCGACATTTATAGGTTGTCGGGTACATTTACAATGAATAAACACTCCAATCTACCCATGTTAAGAACGGCTCTCGGAATAGACATCCCCAACCTCCCCATGTTAAGAACGGCTTTCGAAATAGACACCCCTAATCTTGTCAGCATACCCGAAAACCTATAGAAGTTGACATATCGAATGTGAATGATGAGTTGGACGTAATGTAAAAATGTACCAAATTTAAAAGGGAATGAAATTTAAATTTCCATTCCAATTTTACAACAACCATAAAGCAGAATATTCTAA